>NW_011887768.1:219920-221615 GCF_000806365.1 Fopius arisanus | reverse complement strand
AATTGTTACTCATTCTAAGTAGATATAACTTCGAATTATGTCTTTTGACAAGATGAATCATTCCATGAGATATAAAATACGATGTAGAGCGGTTTTTTCAAGCGAAAGACTAACCAGATTAGTCAGATTCGTCATTTCCTTCCCACGACTTTTTTTTCATGTAATAAATTGCTATTGAAGTTACAATTTTCTTTCAAGATTAATTCTCTAAATTTTGTCTCGTCAAAAGACATTCGAAATGTAGTTTACGAACACGCGCGTGATACATTTACTCATTAAATAATTCATATAATCGTCTAATTTCTTTCGCCATTATCTGCCTACGCGAAAAAATACAGAGCCAGGGAAATCTCAAGTTATACCGATAACCGTGGCGGATGAGGGGATTAAAAAAGGAAAATTAATAGTCCGGGAGTTAATATTGAAAGTAAATAAAAAATTAATTTCAATGTTTCGTGCCATCCACTAAATTTTGTCGTGCATATCTGGGGATGATTTCGAAAGAAAAATAGAAATATTTCTAATCAAATATTAAGAGATATTCAAATAATGTAAAAATAGAAGTTGTCAATAGTTAATTAATTACTTACCGCAATCTCTGAAGTCTGCAGCACTGGTGAGCACTGAGAGGCACACAAGAAGAGCACAAATAATTGGATACATCTTGTCACTTCGGTGTCTGATGGCGTATTGAATGTTCAAGCTGGTTAGCTCGTTGAGTTACCAGTAGTCGAAACCCGAGTGCACAATGCAAACAGTCACTACGTAATAATTTGCCATATACCAGTGCACATGTACATCGAGGGTATTATAGAGATAAGGCACGCATTCAGACGAATGCTCATGGTTTCTCGTTACCGCGTAAGGGAAAATTTCGAAAAATGAGTAAGTTTCATATTAAACCGGATCATGTTTCAGAATTTTTCATGAAAAAATAATGAATGCATCGATAACACGGTATGCTAGTTTTTATAACTCATTGAATTATTATTCACAGTTCAACTTCGGGTTAAGATTTCGATTCCCCAGAATTGTTTAGAAATAAATTATCGATAAGAGAATTATTCCAAATTCAAATTTCTAGTGGATTCCTTGGGGGTTTTTACTATGAACTCTCCCTAATATAGATTTAATTTTATAACTAGAAAAAGCCGGTTGGTGACCACTTGTTGTGTTACTTTAATTTGTCAATTCAATTATGTCGAGGAATATTGAGATCAAAGCTGTGTTGAAGGACCCAGAGGCAGCCCATTCAAGGGCCAAAAAATTAAGTAACAGCGATGGAGAAATTATTCGACAAACGGATACATTTTTCAAGAGTCCTCAAGGGCGCCTGAAGCTCCGATGCTTTGAGGTTATTAGAAATGAGAAAATAATAGGGATGAACCCATGAAAAATAATCAAATCGTATCATTAATTGCAGAATGACACTGGCGTACTCGTTTATTACGAACGTTCTGACACAGAAGGACCAAAACTCTCAGACTATTCTCTAGTGGAATTAGCTAGTAAAAAAGGATGCGACGAGATGAAGAGTATCTTGAAGAAGATAAATGGAATATCTGGAGTTGTGGAGAAGATCAGGCACCTGTACATGGTAGGCCAGTCCAGAGTCCACATCGATACTGTCACCGATCTGGGAGATTTCCTCGAAATTGAGGTAATTCAGGCTCAAATTAATTAAAATGCAAATCA
>NW_011887768.1:211465-213330 GCF_000806365.1 Fopius arisanus | reverse complement strand
ACTGTTTTTAATATTGAACATTTATTATTTCAGATCGCGTTGAAGAATCGAGAGATGAAAACAGAGCTCTTGTTTTCGTCCAACGCCGGTGAGTCATTACAAACTTACCAATTCGTTCATTCTGCGATTTTCGGGTGTTATTCCCTGAGAAAAATCCAGCAGGCGAGCTGTTTTATTTTCTCTTCGTACTTTTCAAAAAATTGCGGATAATCTTCATGGCGAATTGCTAGTTATTTCCAATTCACAAATTCGTTCATTCTGTCGATTTTCTGGCGTTATTCCCTGAGAAAAAACCAGCAGGCGAGCTGTTTTATTTTCTCTTCGTACGTTTCGAAAAATTGCGAATATTCTTTATGATGAATTGCTAGGGTTTGGGGTGTGAATATTTCCTAAGAACCATTATCCTTTGATAGCCTTTGATAGGCTTGATAGGTGATGAAACGAATGAGAATATCTCACGTTGAAATAGCAGTTATATTATTAATTATACTAATATGATACTACTACGATAATGCAAGCAGAAGACCTGTAAAATGCAGCATTCATGATTGTTTACTTTCCTTGGAACATTATCTGATCTCGGGGTCTAGATAATTTCCGTATCTGAATCCCAGGCAGCTCTTCCATGTGTCGACACACGTGAGAAGCCATGCGCCTAACCTAAAACCTGAACGAACTGTTCACTGACACATCAAGTGTTTTTTCCTGCATTTTTTGACAATTAAAATCGTAAAAAAATGTCGAATGCAGAAGAATCGAGTCAGTCGACGTCTGACAATGATTTTCAAAGTGGTGCTAATACCCCTGAACCTGGTGCGTCCACCAAGGGTCTCAAAATCGAAAAGAAAAGAAAACGTGGAATTATTTATTTATCGAATATACCTAAATACATGAATGTGACGACTGTCAGAGAGATTTTTTCAAAATATGGTGAAGTGGGAAGAGTTTATTTACAATTGGGGAATAATGCAGGTAAGTGAAGCTCATAATAAAGAATAATTGAATTTTTTTATTTGAAATTTGAAAAGCAGAAGCACTCATAATAACAATTTAATCCTCAGATGATAAGAAAGATGGAAAAAAGCCAAAGAAAAAAAAGAAAGAGGCCTCGAGATATTTTACAGAGGGCTGGGTTGAATTTGAAAGAAAGAAAATAGCGAAATATGTGGCAGCAACACTGAACAATACGCAGATCTCCACCAGGAAAAAGAGTAAATTCTACGATATTATTTGGAACATAAAATATCTTCCACGGTATGTAAAAATAATCAAACAGCAAAAGAGAATGGAAACTTAGTCAGAAAACTAATCATTCAATTATTCATTTTTTAGATTCAAATGGGTTCATTTAAGTGAACGTTTGGCTTATGAAAAAGCTGTTCACAAGCAAAGATTGACCACAGAAATAGCCCAGGCCAAACGGGAGGTAAATTTCTTCTCCTACAACGTGGACAGGAGTAAGAAATTGAAAATTAAAGAGAAAAAGGGGGAGACTACGAATTTCGTCATGCCTGAGGTTAAACAGAGGGAGACAGACATGGAAATTAGGAAAAGGAAGAATGAGAATAGTAGTGAGGACCGTACGCAATTCCTTAAGTCACTGTTCAGCTGATTTTCTATGTACGAAATTAAACAGACTCATTTTTATGGCGACAACGTGGTTTTCTGGATTCATTCATTCACGTTGCCCTCAACATTGATTTAAAAAGGAATTCCAAGGAATGAAATGGGCTCTGACCGTTTTTATTCATTAATATAGTTGGAATCTCCTTCCAAATCAATATTCCGTCGTTCATTCAATCATTTTTCAGTAAGACACGAGGTATTCATAATTTAACATTATTTATTTCTTCATCCAAGTTTTT
>NW_011887768.1:159951-211445 GCF_000806365.1 Fopius arisanus | reverse complement strand
GTATACATCCTCAATAATTATCACTTGTAAAAAAAACACTTCCTGAGGGGTATACATCCTCAATAATCACCTGCAAAAAAAAAACTTCCTGAGGGGTATACATCCTCAATAATCATCACTTGTAAAAAAAACACTTCCTGAGGGGTATACATCCTCAATAATCATCACTTGTAAAAAAAACACATCCTGAGGGGGTACACATCCTCAACAATATTCTCTGGATCCACAAATATATCCACCCAGGGCACATCGTGATTTTTCTTACAGATCTTGAGGGGTAGACATCCTCACCAATATTGTCGGGATCCAAAAAAATACGAAGCAAGAGCACCCGGATCACCAACCTCAACATTGTCACTGGAAAAAAACACTGAAATTTCCACAGCACGCCACAAACCCATCCTCACCATTTTATTTTCCACGAAATTAGCACTCTTCACTGACAAATTCGAACCCAAAAAATATCCACCAGGACCACACTGATCTCTTGCTAAAAACCCTGAAACGATTGCAATGCAAAAATGGATATATAATGATTGGAAGGACGTACTGATTCATCATTAGCCTTATTTACATGAATTTTAGGTTGAAATTTAAGCTAATCTCCTCGATGGAGATATAAAAAATGCCAAAAATCTCATCGCACGAGTATATAAAAATATTTAATTCCCCTTCTTGGTGATTTCTACGTAAATTCGGAAGGTTGTTGATTCTCATGCTTTTTCAGGATTTCTAAGTAGACTAGGATATTTCGTATATTGGCAAGAACGTTTTCTTTTTAAAAATTGTTAAAATCATGATATCATTCGTGTGACTTGATGTTTCTCTCGTTTCGTTGGCATAATACTGTCAACTTCGTCTGCTTTTTGGTTTGAAGTTCGATTTTTATTGGCAATCTTCGATAGACACCACAGTCGTTGATGAAATACTCAGATCTTGACTAGAATCCAATCCCAGAGGTGTGATGTGATGCTAGTTGAGAGTTAAACAGATTATTCAACAATTTGTACAGCTTGAGGGGAAGGTACTTACAGCTTAATTAGTTTTTTTGGCGTCAGTTTTCTCGTCCTTTGCTTGACCACGACCCGAGAATTTTGCCATCCAGTCGATCAATCCACCCAGAAATAAATTACCGAACAGGTTCTCGAAGGGGATGAAAGGATCGTGAATATTGAGAAGAATTGATGATAACTATCAAAAATCATGAATTACAATTATTTGACGAGTTAAAATAATTCAATGAGAGGAATTTCACAGTAAATTCTTGCCACTCACTTTGAAGTATACAAAGAATATGACTATTCCAAAGTATACGAGTGCATGGGGTGCTGAAATTATGTCAGTCTTTTTGTCCAGAACGAAAATAATCGAGGCTACGAGGGATGCCTTGGTATAGCTGAAAGAATAAATATTGAATTAGGAAAATGGCAGGATATTTATAGGTGTATGGGTAATGATCGTAATTTGGTACTCACGGACTTGGCTGCATGAATTCCATTGCTGTTGGAGTCCAGACTCCTCGAATAAGACGTTCAAATAATTTCGTGAAACCAGCTCCATTGCCTAGTGAAAAATATTTTGATAGTTCTTCAATTATTTCTTCAACAAAAGGAGGTCATATTAATTATGGGAAAAATTAGATCCCTTCACCTTTAAGTGTTCCAATTAAAATCATAATGAGGTATGCGTTAGGGTAGAGTTTGGCAGCGTGTGTTACACCATCATAGACTTTCTTACACCTGCCAGAATGCAGAGTTTCATTTAATTGATTAATGGAGATAAATGTAATTACTCTTATTGAGTATCTTACCTGTAAATTTCTTTCATGGCAGAGCAGACTATTTTAATAGGAAGAAATTTCGCTAATTTGTATCCGATATCGAACGGCATGTAGAAAATAAAATACCTGAGGGATTGAGGATGAAAAAATTGTTTAGAATTTTCACGATATTCGTAGAGAAATGACTAGTGGAAATGGAATTGTTTATTTCGAATTAATATCTTGGTGGAATTACCAGACTGCGGTCGCTAATAGCACTTGTTGGGTATTTTTTAAGGGTGCAAGTATCGGTTCTCCAAGTAATCCATTGCATAACATTCCTCCAGCAAATACCACGAGCATCGTTGAGAGCCAGCATGACAGCGGATGTTTCCGCGAGAATGCTTGGGCGCCTTTGATGTCATAAAAATTCATTAATAATTAGTTAACTTTCGTTCTTTTCCATTCCTAATTATTCCATGCGAATTATTCCGGTATGAGTGGAGAATTTTTTGGGTTTTTAGATATATTAATTGATAAAGGGCAAATTAATTTTCTGTATGACACTGTATACAGTATTGAGGGGAAAATCGAGGTAAATACGAAAATAGATCAGCTTCAGTAGCCAAAACTGTTGATTTAGAAATATAAAAATTGCTCCAAGACATTTTGAATTATTATAATTACCAAAAATTCAATTTTAAAATAAAACGAAGAATCAAATTCTTTCTATAAATGATCGATAAATCTATTTCGCTTTCGATAGGTAAATAATTGAGAGAAATTACTCCTAGTTATGGAAATCAAGTGTTAAATATGAAAATTCAGTGAAAGTTCCTTTCAATTATTTCAATTAGATGTCTCAAACTTGAGGTAGATAAAAAAAATTACAATAAATGAAAAATCAATTATCACTGATTGTGCAGTTTAAATGCTAATTAGAGTGGAAACGTGTAATTTTGAGAGTCGGAATAAAAAAATGGTAGAGCGGTGAAAAATGGTGAAAACGAGTTGGATGATGTCCTCTCGGGGATTGGTTGGTCCACTTTAAATTTAGACTTCAGCTGTACGGGAGTTTTTAACATCTTACCGGGTCCCAAATCCTCTCTAACTTGCAGTGCACTTAGAACATCGTGTGCAATATCGAAATAAGGAAACATTTTGAGTTTTATGACCTGATTGGCCATGTCCAGGAATGCCTCTGCATCCATGGCTACTGGTGTCACCCCTCACGCGCGTTAATAAATTAATTATTCACTGGGGAATAATGAATATTTGGAAAATACTTGCACACGATTTTATTCTTCGTGGAGGCCGCGTGGTGGTGCCGAGTCACGAGACTCAACTGATTGCATGGATGGTATTTTTATTGACTACTCTGAGACACACACACATACACATTAAATTCGTGTTGGTGCTGACAATAGTCTTGCTTTACCGAACTATACATTTTTTTTTCATCATAAAAATTAAAAGAAAAACCGAATCCTTCCGTTTGGGATTATCACTAAAAATATTTAATAGTCCAAACGAATTTTTAGTGAAATTTCCATTATAAGTAATGACGTTGCAATGATGGAAAAAAAAGTCAAACGACGTATAATTTGGTATAAGTTTTCTCGAGCTAAATATTCATGAGATAACAATTTCTGATTAATTAACATTGATGACGCGGAAAGTCCTGAAATTTGCAAAATAATTTCAAATTTGTTGATAACGGAGGGATTTGGAAAAATTTGTAGCATCACTCGGTAAAATCACTCCCTGATGCACTGATTGCACTCTCAGCTGTCATTCAGCAGTGATAGGTTAGTGTTTGATGACTCCACAGCCAGTCAAAAAATATCGCAAAGTGTTCTCATATTTAATTAATAGAAGTGAAATTAATTCGTAAAAAAAGTCAATTAATTTGGAATAATGGCGACGTGTTTGGAGAATGTTCAGATGCCTTCCTGCGTGTGGTTTGAGGCTGGTGAGAAGCGAAATGCTCTCATGTCGATGCTCGCTGGGACTCTGGTAACCAATCCGCTATTTGTTTACTTCTGAAATATTCCAAAGAATTTTATTCTTCTTGTAATATCTTGAGGACTCAGTTCTAGAAATTATGGATTTTTTATTTTTTGGATTCATCTGAACAGTTTTTCATGGGCTGGTGGTTTATCATTGATGCTCACGCCAAGTACCACACAGAGATGGTCAGTGCTTATCACGTTTGTGGAGTTTTGGGAACATTATCGTTGTTTATGTAAGTAGATTGGATCCTTGGAGTACTGGGCGATGCTCCAGACATGCCAAAATTGAGTATCAGCTGAAGTAACTTTACATGATACAGCTCTATGATATTGAAGACATAGCTATTTTTTTTGGCATAGGAATTTGAGGAGATTATATTTTCAGGGTAAATTCAGTGACAAATGCCCAAATAAGGGGCGATGCTTATAATGGAGGATGTATGGGTGCCAGGGGAGCTAGGTTTTGGATGTTCGTTGGATTTGTCATCGGATTTGCAGCTGTCATTGCTGCGTGCTGGATTTTATTCGCTAATTTTGTTGCCAAGGGCAAGTGACTTTCATTTTTTCACATCTGAAGGAGTTGTTGTGGATATCTTCTCATTCTTCAGGTTTTTTCTTCCGAATTTCTGAGATGCGGTTGGCAAAATAAATGTGGGGACATATACAATTGTCGTTGAATGACGATAAAATAAAAATACGAAATATTTTTTCTATCTGATCTACGGAAATATACAAAACCATGAAAAATGAGAAAATCTCGGCAATAATTTCTTCATTAGGGATTAGGTATGTTGAAGGGTTTACGAAAATTCAGAGAATAATTTATTTATTATTTTGTACTCTCCACATCAGATGCTCCTCATCATTGGCCAGGAGTCGCCCTCTTCATGCAAAATATTTTCATCTTCCTCGGCTCTTTGACTTACAAATTCGGCAGGTCCGAGGATCAATGGAACTGAAACTCCTCGTACATTCTCGTTACTCGTCAGTATCTTCTAAGTTTATACGAAATTCAAGGAAAAAAAAACTCATAAGCTAGACAAAATTGTTTCAGTACTTCTAAAATTATTTATTGAATGACTCCCTTCAATAATATACTCACATACATGCAACAATTATAATCTAAGACCTAGTGATCTTACGAAGTGATTATACATAATAAATAAAAATTATAAAAATGAATTACAGCTAATTGGGATATACAGCAGTTCGATTCGTCCTTACTTTCTACGAATTATTGAAATTACGAATTAACTGCCTCGTTAATTCCCTATGTACAGTCTTTTATTCATAAACTACCTCTAAATGAGCAATCGAAATAATTCTCTATACACATAACTCCATGAACAGTATTTTCTACTGTGGAAAGATGACTAAAAAATGGTGAACAGTTTTTTTTTTGTACGGCAGTAAATTTTTCTTCGTGAAAATCTTCACGTGAAGTCCCCTAGATTTCTGTATATTAAAAAAAAACTGATCAGTATTAAGTGGAATATTTTTTCAACGTTGTAAGTTTTCTCCTTTCCCTAGAACACATGTTTCAATATTTAATTCTCGTATCCCCCTCCATTTCAAAAGGAGCCCCGAAAATCCTTAATACTGTGGATTAGGTGAATTTCTCTGAAAATTTTGATTCTGATTCTGGAGTAGCCCAGCCACAGGACTGGGTCTATTCTGCTCCATCTGCATTGACTGGCTCCAGCCAGGAGGTGGTGGTGGTCCAGGAATTTTTCCATAATTACCCCTATTGCTCCCCTGATAGCTTCCATAAGCGGAGTCATCGCTTCTTCTCGATATGTGCCCATACATACTTTCGGGTCTTCTGGGTCCAGTGGCACCTTCGGGCCCACTGCAACCCTGTCCCTGATTTGGCCCTCCAAGAGCCTGCTCCCGTTGTTCTCTCTGTTCTCTCTGTTCCCTCTGCTCTCTTTGTTCCCTCTGCTCTCTTTGTTCCCTCTGCTCTCTCTGTTCTCTCTGCTCTCTCTGTTCTCTCTGCTCTCTCTGTTCTCTCTGTTCTCTCTGCTCCCTTTGTCCACTCTGACTCGAATTCTGAGAATTTTGCGAACTCGATGGTGGGGGTACAGGGGCCCTACCGTAAATACTCGAAGGAGTAACTCCATAAATTCCACTCTCTCGTGTTGAAACACTCGTTGAAATCCCCCGAATACCGTAGATACTCTGAGTACAGGCTTGCAGCTGATTTTGCATATTTTGATTGGTACTGTTATGATTTTGGGCCTGAGAGTGATTGGGTGGTTGACTGGATGATGCCGATGAGGCCCCCTGTTCTCGACTGGGGAGGGGAAGAGTACTGGGTCCAATGCGCATGTGGTAGAGGCTCTGCGCGGGTACGAGGGGCCCTGGCTTTGGAATAACGAGGCCTTCTCTTGGGCCTGATGTAGATTTTGCGTAGACACTCTGGGATCGGTTGAGATTGGCCCGGGTCAGTGGTGGGGACTTGCAGTAGAGGGATTTTGTGCCGCCGTAGATCGATTCGACGCGTTCGATGGCGCTAGGTGGTGGTGAATAAATTGAGGATGCTCCGGTCACCGGGCGATAGGTTGCATAACCACCGGGAAATTTAGCGCCTGTTGCTTTGTCCAAATCGTCGTAGGGATCGTCCTCGGAGCGCATAGATGAATTATCTCCGTCGTCCAGGTCTACTGAATTGTGGGGACGCTTTGGGGAAAGGGCGTATTCGTGGACTAGGGAAGCTACTAGGCCACCGGCTATCGGACCCACCCAGTATACCCAGTGGCTGTCCCATCGGTTCATTACGAAGGCCGGGCCCAGGGCGCGAGCTGGATTCAGATACGGGCTCTGGAAATTGAGGGATTGTTGATGAGTTTTCAAAAATAATATGGCAATTAATTTGGGGGCCGAGTAATTGTGTTAAATATTTCAATTCAAAACTCTTTGAAATTTATCGTCGTCGGATAGTGGAGAGTGGGTGGGAATTAACAACAAAGACTCAGGTCTTTGGAGGAAGATAAACTTGGATTCAAAGTTGGCTGGAGAATTTTAACGATCTCTAACTTTATAAAAGTCTCAGTTCATTCTTTCCTCAGCGTTTTTGAAGTTTTATTTGTGATAGTTGAGGAGTAGGTGGGGTGATCGAGGATTCGCGAGAAAATAATAATGAAGCGGATTTAGGACGACCGAAGATATGAATTAGTAATATTATTTCCTTGGGTGATCGTGTAGGGGGGATTTATAATGAATAGTTTTTGAAAAAATTCAACTAACCGCGACTAAAGTGGCTGCTGTGTAGGCAGCAGCTAGTACAGCAGCAGGTCTCGATGAAATAGATCCCAGGAGATTTTTTGTACTGTCGCAATTAAGATGAGCGAGAACAATGAACACTGAAAGTGTTTTCTCTAGCAATAATTTCTCGATAGAGCTAGAGAGACGCCCAGTGGTGGATGGCATTGCCTGTACACCAGTCACCCTGAAACAATGAACAATAACAATGGAATTATTATGAAATTCATAACGAGAAAATTATGGGGGTCGCATATGGGTCACCTTATGCGGACTATCGAGTGATAGTTTTTTATTTGGAGTATCTTCAACCCCATTGATACATCATTATCCTACCACCGATACAATGTCATTTTTTTGGGGTGCAGGCAAATCTCCTGGGGGCTATAATGTTTATATTAGCCAGGGGTTACGAGAAGAGGGGGTGAGTGTGTGACTCGTAATCATCCGGGGTCATGGATATGTGAATTTTTATCGAGTACAGGGCGGGGGTGATAATTATTTGATTAAAAAATTCAGGTGCACCGAAAAAATGAATTTAAACGGATTGAATTCAGATCTCGAGTTTTCCCGAAAATAATCAAGTTTTTAAAAAGTCACGTTTTCTCCGTGAAAATAGAAAATTTAATGTAAATCGGGTGATAACAAAATTCGTTAGACTAATTGGGAAAACAGGTGAATTAAATTTTTTTATTGTTATGAAAAATCAAAGGAGAAATTTGGATGGTTTAAAATAGAATTCCCCTTGGCACTTGATTCAAGTACGTTGTGTCCAACCTGTGCACTATTCCAGCATTTCGCACGGTATCTCCAACAATACATAAGATTTTTTTTTTATTTACCCCAGGATATGGGTGGGTACACGCTGAAAATAAGGGGGGAGGGGTATTTCGGCTCACATTGAGCGTGATACGTTTTAAATAAATTTTCGGCTCAAGTGTCGAAGTTATTGGGGTCGGGGAGTATCAACCCTCGAGAAACCAGGTTTAACGAGCTATTGATACGTTCCCCACACCGCAGACGCTCCAGCACTTGTTCGTATCCATTTTTCCTGCCCCTCGCCGATTTTTTTCTCTCTTTGTTGTCGTCCGATAGATTAAACTACTGATCTCGATTAAATTCACTTGACATTTTTTTTTTTCAATTCTCGATCGCTTTTTCCCTTTTATAGTTTTTGGCAATTCTTATCGAAGTTCATCACTCGGTTTTGAAGTTTCAAGTGAATTATTTTGGCATGAATAAATCTAGGAGTAAGGTTGAAGCTAAAAAAATGAAATTTTGTGGATTAATATTCATGACTTGACAGCATATCTGGGCAAAATTTCAGACCAATAGGAAAAGCATTTTCCAAGATATTCGAGTTTTCTCAATAATTTTTTAATCGAATATATCACAAACTACAATTTTAAAATGTCGACTGAAATTGGAGATAATTTTCCGAGTATTCTGTTTTGAGTAATTATTTGAGGGTGATAAAATTGTCTTGGGGGAAAAAAATGAAGGCTGATGATTTCCAAAAATAAATTCAGTGTTTGCCCTTAATTGTAAAGTTCTGTGATGCTGGGAATACAGGGGGTAAGTCGACAGCCGACTTAAAATCTTCGTGGGAGCGGGTCACGTGCAAAGACCCCATTACCCCTCATGATCACTCCACATCAATGTGTAATGTCTTTGTAATGCTTCACGGTTAACAAAACTCTAATGCCCACCGACACGTGACAGAGATTAATCCACAAATTTTCATGATGAATTTTTATTTATCGGACACTGAGAAATTGGTTGATCGTTGGGATTTGCTCGTTTATGACAATGGCTGGGTACAAAGACGAATAAGGAGAATCCAACAGCAGGAAACGAAGGAGAGGGATAAGGGAGATGTATTTGAGACTTGTGTTAGCCTTTTTTCGTCGTATACCGTGTGAAACAGCCTCCACATCCGATTCCAACTCATTTGGAGAAATAAAGACTGCCAAGTGAAAGCTCGCTTTTAATCACACTACCGCAGCATTTAATCGCCCTTGTTTTTTCTTCGCCATTGTAATTGGGGAGAAATATTTGGGGCGATTAAATATTTTTAATGATTGAGGTGATATTTATTCATGACATAATTCACAACTCAGTCCTAAAAAAAAGTCAGAATAATTGATTGACTGCTAAAAAAAATTCTAAAAGAATCTCCAGAATGGTTTGGAAGCGAGAATGGAAGTATTGCGTGAATTTTAATTTTATTCGAAAGATCTGATCTAGTTTGAAAGTATCGGGGCAAAAATTTCCGTTGAAATCATAACTTTGGTCGTAAAAACTCGGGAGCGAAGCGGTTCAGGTATGAAAATTCCTGAGCAAACACTTGAATGAAAGGAGGCATTGGATAGAGGACCCAGAGGATTCCTTTGAGTGTCTTCCGAGGCCCTTTTTCGTCTGGCTGTGGATGTGGGGGGAGGGGCCTGGGCCAAGGCAGCTGCAGCAAGGTCCCAAAAGAAAGACCATCATCCTATACATACATGTATATAAATCGTAGAATTGCACCGGGGAAACACGTGCCAGCCACATGTTGCTGCTTGGTCGGAATCTCAAAAAAGGTGGGCCCCTCTCCCTTCAGAAAAGAATAAGGAAAAAAAAGCTGAGATGCGATACCGACTCCTCTTATTCACCAGATGTTCTTTACTAGTCACTCAACTCACCCCCGTGAATTTGTGTTCTAGGGTCTTGTTTTTTTTTCTCTCTTTTTCTCAAGTTATTCTATTTTTAGCGCTCGGGTTATTAGCAGGATAATTTCCAGACAGGAGATTCAGTGTGAGAAGATGAAAAAAATTTTGAAAAATTATTCTTCGGTTAATTGAGGGAACAGATTCGGAAAGCTGTAATTTTTTGAAGTATCAAATTTATCGAACATTTTTTTTGCGGATGGAGGTGAAGAATTTGCCGTTTTTTCGTTCGAAGGAAACTCCGTTTTAGGGCATATCATTCGGATTCCGGTAAATCTTCACTAGACGGATATATTGGTATTTGAGGAATAGATATTGGAGATTTAACCGTGTCTGGGTCTAGCAATAACTCCAAGTCTTCCTTACATTTGAAAGGGACGAAAATTTGTATGAGGGATTTCTGACCTGCGGTGACCGAGACCCGCATGCCATCCTCAATCTTGCCACCACCGAGGCCAATCACTTCCGAATAATAAATTCTAAATCCTAGAAGAGAATTTTGGAATCGGCGAGATTTTCAAAATATTTTCGAGAATGAAATTGCGATCGCCTTCATTATTTGTGATAGCAATATCTTGATAACAACGCAGACATTTTGTGGAGAAAATTGTCTCATCCGCCAAAAAATTGTTTGACATTTTTTTCAACCGTGTCTGAGATGAACGTACCATTGATCGAAGCATGGAATAGATTGAATGAAATCATGACAATAATTCTCAATCATCAGAATGAATAATATGAAAATGAGAAAAAGAACTGGTTTAAAAGGTTTTCCATGGCATCCGGTCGGCCACGCGCATTTCACTGTCGGCCTCACGCCGATGCTCAGGGGGTACCTCCACCTGCTTCCTCACAGCTGTTTCCTGATACCCATGTCAGCCCCCGCTTATTTACCATTATTATTTCCAATTTTTACGAAAAAAAAAGCCCCTACCAACCCGTGATTTCCACTCGACAATAACCGGATTGTCTCTCCCACGAGGAAGTAAAAAAAAAAGAAATCCGACATAAAGAAAAAGGAAAATGGGACAATTCGTGACAGATGCGATGAATGACTCGTACCATTTTTACTTGTATTTTTTTATCTGGTCCGAAGGGTGGCGGTGAGCCGGTTAGACCGACTCCTGGGTAACACTGTCAACTCCCCTGAGACGCGTGTCTATACCCTCTCCCTTTTGAAAACTTGTTTTATACGTTTTGGGGCCACTCGGCGGTCACCCAGTTAACTAGAGTATTGTTCGATTATTATTTCGGTACATATCGCACACTTGTTACCCATACGATGATTTTTTATCTCATTCCGTGGGGGTACGGCATATGGATGAGAACAAGATTCGCCATTCTTTTCCACAAAACGAGTCTCAAGTATTTTAAAACCGTAAAAAAAGTCTACTATTATTTTTCTGCCAATTTGTTACTCTCGATCATTCAATAATGACTCAACGACAGTTAAATAACAATTCAATATTCCATCCCGGTAGTATCATTAAAATTGTAGAAAAATTTCATTGAACCATAAATCGATTGCCACATGAAGATGTACAATGAGCCGTCTGTCATCCAGAAGATCCCCAAAGAAAAAAAAATATGAATGATAAAGAAAGGAGATATGAAGGTGGTACAAGAAACAGCTGCTGAGTATTGCCTGTGGGGTTTTCTTGTGAGGCACGCGCACACACACTTATACACCTTAACGCGTATACGCACAGGTATTCATTATCTCTGATGGGCCCTTTTCCCCCCCCTGACCGATCACCACCGATCCCCTCCCATTTTTCTGACCGGCTCTGGCTTTTGGTCCATTCGTAAAACATCTGCGGCAGCTGTTCCATGTCTTGGAGAAATTCACGTCCGCGTTGGTGGTTCTTCCTTTTGCTTGCCTCCCTTTCGGCTCTCTCCTATATGTTACCAACGAAAACGGCAGGTGCTCGACCAACACAACGTCAATTCAACTCTGAATTTTATACCTATGGCAATTATCTTGCCCCCCTCCTCTCTGCCTCTTTAAACTTTCCCTGCCTTAATTTATCAGGTTTTTTTTTTTGAGAAAATTATCCTGGCTCTCGTTATCCGGAGCTAATCTTTGGGCTAATTAAATTGTTTTGTACGGCTGGTGTAGCTTTGATGTAGTGGGAATAGAGGATTCAATTAATTTTATTGGCAAGGAATTCATCTCGGTGTTGTTTGGGGTTTTCTATTATTGTTTGGATCGGTAGTCTTGGAAATTGTGTCTTTTTTATGGTAATTTGAGTCGTTCTGTGGTTGGAGAGATGATGGCAGTGGTTTATTTTAAACTTACCCGTAGAGCATAGCTGCACCAGCAATTCCACCACCGCATTGGGCTGCTACGTACAGAGATGCACGAAATGGTGATATTTTTCTTGAAAATGCGAATGCTATGGAGACTGCAGGATTGACATGTCCACCTAGGAAAAAATCCAATTGTTCAATTGATTATAATTAATCAATTTGCACAGCGAAATTGTGACTCCACGTACATTGATGGAAATTCTTTCGATGTAGTGCCGAAGAGTCAGTCAATTTTCCATTAAAAAATCAATTAAATCAACTGACTTCATCATAAAAATGGAAATTGATAATGGAAATGGATGACAAATGGATGAAGATAATTAACTCACCACTGATATGTCCAAAAATGGTCCAGATCGCTGCAATGGAGCATCCAGTGCCGAGACAAGTAGCTAGGACCAATAATCCGCTGCCATGGACAATGACAGCAGCACCAGCTCCCAGTGAAACAAGGCAAAACATAAATGTTGCTAAACACTCGATAGCTACGGCACGCCAAAAATCAAGACTTCTGAACTCCTTGGACATGGAGGGTCTTCTGGTGTCTTGTCTCTCCTTGGGTGCATCCCTCAGGGTGGCAAGTTTAGACAATAGTTCGACAATATGTGCATCAACATCTCTCGATATTTCCGTCGCCATTTCTCTTATTTATTTAAAAGGTACAGAAGGGTGCGAACGTGTCAGCACTAACGTCAAAATATAACAATGGTTTTTGCACTTCCGGTTGCTCTTTTTCATCAGCGCATTGTTTCACCCTTTGTTATTCTCTCACAATACTCGTCTTTCTCGTCTCAATCTTTACGTACACTAGCACTTGGTTGATTTGTTTAAATGGCTTTCATTAGGAATTATGAGGATTAATTGAAGCGCACAAGTTGTGGCCTCAATCGCTTGCACAATCGTTTGAATTTGATTTGGGTTGAGCGATTTTATCCATCAATGTTGGATTATTTATTTTTAGTGGTTGAATTTTTTGGCGGAATTGTTTTGATTCCAGCGCGAATCAGTGGTATTTTTTTTTTTTTCACGGAGAATTTGTCGAGGATAATTTGTTAGGGGCGATGTTGGCGGTTCGGGTACACGCGTTCGAATGACGAGGAAATGTTGGAAGAGGGAGGGTACGAGAGACTAGGGAACAAGTGGGCACCAGTGCTCAGCCGACAGAACGCCCCCACCACCAGAGCAACCACTTCCTCGGGGGATTCTCCCCAAATTTAACCACTCCTCAATCCTAGTGAATCTTGGAATCGCCATTTTTTCACGGTGAAGACTTCATCGATGTACAGAGACAAAACATCTGTTACTCCCAGGAAAAATTCCTAACTTCAGGATTTGTAATTATTTTGATGGAAATGGTTCTTGCGGTTTACCAGCTGGTAGTCGATTTTTGTCAGTGAACAAGAAAGAAATCGGTAGTTTCTGGTAGAAAAAGACCTTGAGAGGATGTATTGAAAAACCAGGTGCTGCACGAAGGATCGCATCCATAATGATTTGAAATTGTGAATTGGAGCAATTTTTTTTTCTTTCATCTTCAGTAGAAAAAATAATACGTTGGGGAGAAGGGATGGTAATAATTAATGAATATTAATCTCTGGACGTAAATTAATTAATAATAATCAACTTCAATGATCATTCTTAAAAAAATGGAGAACCTTTCTGCTGCGGCTTAGCTTTGTTCCATCATGGCTCATTAGATCCCCTAGTGCAGCAAAAACTTGAGTAAAAAAACGTTTAATGAAACTCACACACGCATGATTCATTGACTTGTGGGCGACTCGTGACAGTGAGTCTTTCTCTCCTCTCGCATGCCAGCAATGAACTCGTTTATTCAATTAATTAACATCCCCCACTCTCAGTATTTCATCAAGTGATCGTTCAGAAGAGAGCAAAATATAAATTCTACATCGCACTCAATTACCTCATACTTAAAAAAATTTATTAGAAAGTTCTGGTAGGGCAATAAAATTTATTAATAAAGTTGTGAAAATGGAGCAAATCGGGAGTGAATCGACATTTTTTTTTTTTCGAATAAAAATTTATGTTCGTCCCATGATAATCAAAGCTCACTATTGGTTTCTAGATTGTTGGCACAGGATTAGGGTGGGATGGTTGTTTGACGGAAAAATTGAGTTTTGATGAAAAAATCGCCACGTGTCCTCGCGCGTGGCTGCCTCATAATATAGGATTTTTGGGCCCGACTGACCTCATTTTCCACATCCAAACAAAAAAATTAAACACAGCCTAAAAGAGTTAAATAGTAGAATTTTAATGAGCATCCCAAAATAATAAAAATAAAATTCGAATCCTTCCGATGGAAATGGAGTTATTGAGAAATTGAATTAATAGTAGCGAAAAAATAAAAATTCGCCGATTTTTTTATTGAAACATTACGAAATCGTGCAAGAAGCGCCATCCAACGGCTCTTTACCTGTTTACCGAAAGGTGTGGTCGATAAACTTGGTTTGGGTGGGGGAAATTTCACTGATCGTAAGTCGTGGAGTACGCTGAGTCAATTTTCATTCAGTGTCTTGCCGTTCGCGGCAAAATGGATACCTATGTGTCACTTTCATATAAAAAATTATTCAAACTTTTGTTAATCCTCTGCCCAATAATCGCGGTGCATACGCAGAACAATGATCCGTACAATGGTGGACGTTCTTATGGTAGAGATGGGGTTTTTGTGCCAGCGGGAGCACCTGAACGTCACACCTACGTCTACAAAAATCGAATGTATGGCTATCAGCCCAGTTACCTGGATCCCATATATATGGGACCCACGCGTGCACCTGAGGACAGATATCGACCTGAAGTGAGCATTTTTTTTTTCTTCTTGGAATTATCTTTATGGCTCAATTGGGGAAAAGCAGGGGATGACAGGTAGAGAAAAAAAAGTTTTGGGCGTTATTGGACTCGACATTTACTGGTCGCTGGGTTTGTTTACGACACCTTTCACGGCACGAAAGTGAGAGCTTTGGGAAATATCGTGCAGTTACGGTATGCAATAATTGTTGGGTGATGGCACCGTGGATTCTTCATTCTTTTGTTCGATGGGAATATTTGTTTTTACTCCTGGATTTTTTCAATAATTTTTTTTTTGCATTTCATAGATTTCCTCTAAGGGTCTTTTTCGTGAACTCAGGTGGTTTGAAATTGAGGCATTTAGTTCATTCGACTCAATCAAATAATTTCTACGTGATGTTTTTATCACTTATCAACAGTATGAATTACTGGAGAATCGGATTTTTATTTTGATAACTCATTCTTGAATGAATCAGTCGGGAAATTGTTGAAATACTCCGGAAATTAACGGTTGATGATTCATAGTTTCCTCGCGTCAGTTAATAACTTAATTACAACGACCAAGTGGGAGGTGGTGTTTCGTATAAAAAAATTCAATTCTGTGATTTTAATTGAACCCAGGATGGACCAAGGTATCCAAATCTACCAGGCATCCTCGGAGGATGGCGTGAGGACCTTCAGGGTCGACAACGTGCAGACTCGAAGAGATTAGAAATAGATCGAGATGTATTTGTTAATACCCATTACGGTCAGGTTCAGGGTTTCAAGGTTTATCTTTATGACCACCCTGAGGCGCGTCATCGACCCTGGAATCTACCGGTGGAGCGAGTGACGGGTCATGCAAATGTTTTCCTGGGGATACCGTATGCTGAGCCCCCGACCAAGCAGAAGAGGTTCAAGCCACCTCGTCCTCCGGCTAGATGGGAGCTAGTGCAAGCTGTTGACTGGGGTCCAGCATGCCCTCAGCCAGCTAATTATACTGGAGCAACAAAGGGCATTCGTGATGTCGATGAGGATTGTCTTTACTTGAATATCTTTACACCCTCTGTTGAGTCCAATGTCGCCAAACTCTACCCAGTGATGTTTTACATCCACGGTGGTGATTACATTCATGGTGCCAGCAACTTGTTCCCTGGACACATGCTTGCTGCATTCCATAATGTTGTTGTTGTATCCATAAATTATCGGTTAGGAGCTCTAGGATTTTTGAGCACTGGAGATGAAAATAGCCCAGGAAATTACGGGATATTTGATCAGGCAGCTGCACTTCAGTGGGTTTATGAGAATATTAAAGCCTTTAAGGGTGATCCAGAGGCTATTACATTGTTTGGGCCTGGAGCTGGAGCTGCCAGTGCTGGATTGTTGATGGTTGCTCCTAGGCAAGTTCTCTAGACAAATAGATTTAGATAAGTCAGTAATTGATCTGATTGATAATTAATTCTTTTTTTATCTAGAACAAGACATATGGTCTCGAAAGTGATTGCTCAATCGGGCTCAGCCCTCGCGGATTGGGCTCTGATTGTCGATAAATATCGAGCTCAGAACACGTCGCGAGTATACGCTGAGAAAATGGGGTGTAGTATTGAGAGCAGTTACACCATAGTTCAGTGTTTGACTTGGGGTCGTAGCTCGTACGATTTGGGTAATTCCAATCTCCAGCCCCAGGTTGGTATGTTGCCGTGGGCACCGGTGTTGGATCAAAATTTCACTGTGCTAAGGGATAATTACGACGACAATTACAGAGCCTCTGATTGGCATTTTTTTACTGAAACGCCTGAAGAGAGCATTAAACAGAAAAAATATCGGAAAGATATAGCATACATGGCTGGAGTTACCATGCAAGAGGCTTCCAATATTTTATTCAATAATGATACGTTGGCACGTGGAGGATATTTGTTCAATGCTGATATGTTTGATCAGAAAATTTGGGAGCTTGTTCTGAGGTACAATTATACCCTGAATCCTTATGGAGTTTATGAGGCTATTAAGTATATGTATACATACTGGCCGGATCCTACGAATGTCACGTTGATTCGTGAACAATACGTAAACGTATGTATATTGATTGAAAAAAATTTAGCTTATAGGCATTTGAAAAACTCTCTCTACTATCTCTGATGATTTTATTCCATCATGCTTAGACACGCATAGCGTGCCTCATACGCTGGTATAATTAAAAAATGAATTATCGATAATTTCAGTTGCTCTCGGATTTTCTGTACGTCGCACCATCCGATAAAATGGCAAAACTACTGGTTGAACGTAAAGTACCAGTTTTTTTGTACGTTTTGAATACAACTATTGAGGCACTCAATCTGGAACAATGGCGTCGCGTGCCTCACGATATTGAACATCTGTGGCTAACAGGAGCCCCATTCATGGATAAAGGTGCTCATTACCACAAATTAAACATTATAAAATGTGACGAGATTGATGGACCATTAATTTGAATTTTATAGAGTTCTTTCCGGACAAGTGGAAGATTAATCGTGAATCATGGACGGACAATGATCGTAATATGAGTCTCTTCTTTATGAAGTCTTATGCAAATTTTGCAACTTATGGCAATCCAACGCCAGCTCAGATACTGGGCCTTCACTTTGAAGAGGCTAAACTCGGATATCTCAAGTATTTGAATATTAATACAACGTACAACAGCTCGGTACTGTTTAATTATCGACAGACGGAGAGTGCCTTTTGGTCGCAGTATCTTCCGACAGTTATTGGTAGATTGGTGCCTACATATCCACCAGTCACTGAGTACTGGTGGGAGCCCAAACAACCACTGCAGATTGCATTCTGGTCGATGTCAACAGCTTGTTTATTGTTGATCGTTCTGTCTGTTGTCTGTTGTATGCTGTGGCGCAATGCCAAAAGGTAAGCAAGGTAAATCAGAACCAAAACCATGTGACTACAGACCTGACACTGGGATTTTGGTAGTGCATGTGTATGGAGGTTCTGGTGTATTTTCACTGTTCATTCATTTTAACTAACATTATCATTTATTTTGTAAATGCCTCGTAACAGCAAATTGCGAGCTGCTAGGAAATATACAGCTGAGATGGAAAGTAAGAGGGAATCGTAAAATTGCACTTATGCATTATTTCAGTTGATGCACCATTGAATATTGCTTTATTCGGTTGTTGTATTATCACAAAGAATATAGGATGAGGCGTTTATGGATTGCCATTGGATTTTAATAGCTTGCATTGTTTTGATGAAATAGGCAGTCCGATCACTACTATAGCGGAGATATCCTGATGGTCAGAGACGACGACTACTCGGAAGGAGTCGAGAATATAACTCATGCATCGAAAGACAATCTCTACGAATATCGCGATACACCAACGTTAAAATCAAGAATGCCGCGACAGAATGAGGCTAAATTACAAGAGCGTTTAGCTCAAAATCGCAAGTTCAGTTCAACGCCTTCATTGAGAAGTAATTCCAATGTATCTCTGAAGGATATGAGGAGTGAGGGCTTTGTTACCAGCTCGCCAAATGGCCAGCCAAGGCTCGGTAAATCATCGAGCCAATCAACCTTGACCAAAGGTAAAACCAGGACGCAGGTCGTGCAGGGAATACCTCAAACAGCTGTATAAAATTCAGAGCCAGAAAAAATTTATTGCAATTCAATACATTTTCTCTAGAAAATTTACACTTTTTTAAGTGCCTTTCACTAACACACGTTTGTGATTTTTTTATTAAAAAAAATACAATCACACTGATCTCATGGACGAGTTCATGAATGACGAAGGGAGAAAGCGAGTAAATAATTATGCAGTGATGAGTTTTAACGCAACGTATCTTCACTGGGCTTTTGAAATGAGCGAACAAATCCCAACTGAACAGAAGTTCCAAAGAAGATCAAAACGATCCTACCATTTTATTTAACGACGAAATTAATGATAAGCTGCTGGTGGCAAATTAATCATCACGATTCAACGTACTCTCGAGTAAGTCCACGTTTCTACATCACATATCCGTCCATTAATGCAACGACCATTGGCACGTACAACTAATTTTAATAATTATTGTATTATATTGTTAATGAATATATATTTAGAGACATTGAGAGAATGTTCTTCGAGGGATTCATTGAAAACGACCAATTAGTTAAGCAACTTAGTCGATCATTTCGTACAAACGTCATCATTAATTGTAGTTTAAGGGCAATCGAAGAATCAAATGTTCACTGAATCATATAAATTAAATGTAAAGACACTTTTTTAATAATTTTACACCGATTTTTGTAATATATATGACCACCACGTCACGGAGCTATCTTACCATAAACTTAGCGATAGATTTATTAACATTGAAATATGTTAAAGTCTACCAGATACACACAAAGTGTTCGATTAATGAAATTAATGTTGTATTGTATCAAATACATTTACACAACTTATCGTTTATATTTCGTTTATTGTAATAGAGTAGGTGAATATAGCACAGATTTTATACGAGGCTATGGATGAATAAAGATATGCAATGACGTCATCTGGTGGTATTCATTTGTGCTAGTTAGTTTTTGATTATGGTGTGTCATTCGTGATGGGGTGTAAGTGATTTGTTTTAGGGAGGAATTGAGGGAAAAAAAGGAGAAAAAAAAAATTGTCAGAAGTGGGATTCGAACCCACGCCCTCAGAGAGGACCAGAAGCCCCATCTGTTTAACTCAGCAATGACTGAGAAGGTATTACCTTGAGTCTGGCGCCTTAGACCGCTCGGCCATCCTGACAATATGACCATTTCGCAATTGATTCACTCTCAAATGATTTTTTTTTCTAATTGAAATATTCGACGCAATATTTCATTAAAAAAAATACTTGGGCTTCGTGAATATCATTTTTTTTCGGATTAACTTTCGATTTTTTCAGGGGGATTAGAAATAATGAAACACAGTGATTTTTGAGATCATATATATTTCGGAGGAAAATTAACAGTGATCGATTACATAAAATTTGAGTTTCAACCGTAATTCTTACAAATGAGTTTTTCATACCCTGACATCTCCTTCAATCGCATATTAAACAGATCAAAAAAAAAATGATAAACCAACAGTATAATGCTGATCATAAAAAGAATATTATGAATCGCTAGGATAACAATGAATTATTTTTAATAAAAATTCATACAGCAGAGGAACATTCTCCTTTTTTAAATCTTCATTAAAAAAATTAAACTTTGAGAAAGAAAATACAAATCTCACCCTGTGGATTTTCACTTAATTAAATCGATTTCGTATCCAATCAGGAAATTATTAAAAAAAAAAATGTGAAGTTTTGTGGAATCTACGGAACTCTGTGGCACGTAGGGCACAGATTATGCCTGATAGTTGCCTTAATCGACTAGATCGGTTAATGGGCCAGTGTTTGGAGTGTACACAGTACACAATAATATTTATATTAATCAATTAAGAGTAGGATATGAAGATGAGCTTATTATCAAAGTAATTATTGGAAATGGGAAAGATTTCACTAGAAAAAAAAATCAAAATAATTTTTTATTCTTCTCATCTTGCCTCTCTCCGCAATCACTCATTTTATCCATTCGATGCACTTCCGACGCGGTTTTACCATCTCAAAATTCGAATAAAAAATATATACTCTGTATTAAATCCAGAAAGAACAAAAAAAATTAATCGAAGTAGAGTTGAATCATACAATCATTTCTAAAAAATGACGTCTAATATATGTACACTAAATGTTAGTTTGTACATTTCGATTTTAAATAGAATAATCTTAATTATTATCTTACGCTGCTTATGATTAGGCCACCGGTATTACCCATCATCAATTGATCATGCAAATTATGTGAATTATAATTATGGCGCCTCGCCGGATGAGGAGGTGGAGGGAAGCTGTTGAGGTACAAAATTAACGACCTCGTGGTAGATTAATTCCTTCCATTTTTCCACTGGAAGGTCCATGTCCTCAAAGCTCTGGTCGTAGGGAAGAGACACTGGCTCATCAGTCGGGTCGGCATATTGCACTAGATACGGATGAGCCAGTGCCTGTTCAGCTGTTATTCTTTTCTCTGAATCCAACTCTAGCATCAATTCCAAAAGATCAATAGCTAGAACATTAAAATTCAATTTAACGTGTCCTCTTTCTCATTTTCATTAATTGGATTATTACCTAGGGGATTTGCTCCGCGGAAGACGTCCTTGAAATTTTTCTTCTTGAGGGGGGGTAAACTCTCTATATAATTCCTAGCCTGCAATAAATTACAATGACGGTAGTTAAGCTATTTTAAATTTTATACAAAAGCTGTGTAGACTCCGATCTATTCGATCATTCGTTTCTTCTTCATTGCCTTCGGGAACGTTGGAATAATTGAAATGAAATGAGTATTGAGACAAAAACTTGTGCACTGATTTTTTAATAATACCGATTTACCTCTTGACTTGTTATTTTGCTTAGAGTATCTTCTGTGGGTGTTCCACACAGTACAAGAACTCGTGTTAGATGGTCAATGTCTGCACATGGGTTAAGGCTTCTCTCTTTATGCGCTCAATAAACGCGAATTTCACTCATTAACATCATTCTAATTGCCAATTGTTAAAAATTTTGATGCATTCATAGATACAGAGGGAATGGATTTTCCAAGTGAGGGAAAAATTGAGAAGTTGAAACATGCGTGCTGCACCCAGAATTAATAGTCCAGTTGTCGCATGCTCTGGCCAATTAAGCATTTTGTGCCAATGCTTGTCAATTGTTTTAGCGCACAAACGATAATATAGATAGGAAAAATGAGTGCTGTTTCGTGATGGGAATGGATAAAATTAGTTGAAGGAGATAATGAGCAGGTGGGGAGAAATTATACTCGTTTGTATCTTTATTTTTGTTAATGAACTTTGGAGGATGTTGAGCTTTACTTCTGATAAACACAAGCTCACTTACCGACTCTGATGATATTTTCGTCATGAACTCGTCTCGAGGAGTGCCCAGAACTTCCATAATGAGGTTGAGTTGATGAATATCTGCTCTTGCTAAGGCTCCACAACAATTCTCTCCTTAATTCAATACTTGAATATTTATCTTGCCTTTTTTATCACTCTGGATTTAATAATTCGCTGGAGGATTCTCCAGAAATTGCAATCTATTTACTCTGACGATATGTAATAGCAAAGCGTTTCGACAGCTCGAAAGTAGTATGAAAGCAAGACCAAAGCTTTTTTTTCCCTTATCATCACATTAATTTGGGTCAGTTTAAATTTTGATAGCAAGAAAGCGTAGATCCTTAGCAATAAGCGAATGTATGAGATTTCGATGACACGTGAGTGTTGCAAACAATTAGTAATGCAGCAATTGACAATTGCATGATTAATCATAGATTAAATACATTGAAACAGTGCAGGTTGTGAAAATAGGATTTTAAATACGATTGAATGATAAAAGGATACGATCAGTGCCAGGGAACAGGGTCCTTCCAGTCAACAGCTCTGCCATTATGCAGCCGACCGACCAAATATCAACTAGGAATAACAATAAATATGTAGGATATTAATTAAAGGGTAAACAATGATTGATTTCAATAATTCAAGTGTCAAGTTCCGGTAGTTAAATCCGACTTTCAGATAAATGACGCTTTTCTACGATAATTATATCTTCAATATCTCTTGATCCAACGCGGGAAAATTTTTTCAATAGATAAAATCAACGACAAATAGTTTTATCAGTCCAATCAGACCTGTCTGATTGTAATGCATCCAATTGAGCATAATCTCGGGGGCTCTGTACCACCTGGTCGCTACATAACCAGTCATTTCGTTCTCAGTTGGTCTCGCTAGTCCAAAATCAAGGATTTTCAGTTCGCAGTCTTCATTCACTGCTATATTTGATGGTTTCAGGTCCTGAAAAATTGTTCAATTGTTCGGGAAATGTCTTCTGTCCTTTGGGGTGTACAAATCATTGTTTGAGTATTATTCAGAGGATAGATACCCTGTGAATGATTCCAGCAGAGTGAATGTATTTCAATCCTCTTAGAATCTGATAAACCAGGAATTGTACATGATCATCGGACAATTTCTGTGTTCTCACGATATTGTTGAGGTCTGCTCCCATCAGATGGGTCACCAGATATAGCTGCTGAAAGTCTTCAAGACTGGAGGCGGGGTGAAACACGTCTAGTAGACCGATTACCTGCAAATGATATTTGCTCTTGGATTTTTCTCATAATTCTCATTTCTCGACGTCTTATCCTTCTATCATTAATTCTTACATTTTCGTGGTTCATGTGCTTCAGCATACGCAACTCTCTGTATGTTCTTTTAGCGTGAACCGCTGATTGAAATGGTCGGGCTAACTTCTTTATTGCGACTTTCTGATTTGTCGTTTGATCAACAGCAGAACTGGAAAATTAAACCCAATTACTTGAATTGAGATTGTCAAATTGGAATTTCCAGCTTCTATTCTTCAAATAATTTACTTTTGTACAGTTTGAAGATCTATAACATTTGTAGAATGTTAATTGCTTTAAATAATAATAATAATAGATGGCACAGGTGAATTGGAACGTCTCCAATGGGATTTCAAAACTCAAAGAAGATAGATAACGACAATAAAGCCTGAGAAAAACTCCTAGGTGAGACGTTAGAGTATGATTGCAAAAAAAGTCGTGTGCAATTTCACTCTGCTCCTTCCTCACATTCGTCTTTTTTTTCCCCATTGTTTTTATTCATTGCAGGGTCAATCGGGTTAGTTGGATTGTATCGAATCGAATGGAACGCTGAGAATAGACAACCACTTGACTATTACAAGTGTAAGAGAGTGTCAAGGTCTTTCGATTGTTGCGTGATCAATAATAAAAATGGTATTCCCATGTGGAGCCATTATTTTATTAGATTAATGGACTATTGTGTTACGAATTAATTCATAAAATAGGGAGCGCGTCAATGCGAGTGAGGATTTTTAATTATTATTACCAAACTTGTCCATAGGCTCCTGAACCCACTGGTGCCAGCATCTGATATCTTTCTGGCACCTCCCATTCAGTCTTGTTGATCTCGATCTTGTGGAATTTAGGCATTTTTAATGCTTTTATCGTGGATCAGTTGATGCACTACTTCGTTTGAGTGAATTTGTCAGTATAATCTGTCAACATGCACTTGAAATGTATCACCGGGACCGATAAAAAAAACGTTCGTGCTCTACACCATCTCCAAATTAGTCCAAATAACGTGGGTGTGAGTGCGCGCGGGTAGAATGAAATATGGTGGATTGAAAGAGAGTTTGAGACATCACCGAGAGATGGCAGATAGTTCTTAATAAAGAATTTTGAATTTTAATTAATCAATGTTATCCATGCCTTGCGATTATAGCGGTTTCAAAACTCTCAGGCGATGTCTCAAGTGATTGATTACGTTGAATGGTAAATTCGTCATTGATGTTCTTACGGTGTCTTCATAAATGTAATTATCTATCAGGTTATCGCGGTTATGGCCCGTCGAAAATAATTATCGCGATGATTAGCGCTTGTGTGAATGATAAGCTTGAAATCTCAAAAAACGGCAAAGTTATTCGCAGTAGTCACCCGAAAGAAATTCAGAAGTCGACAGTATTAATCGACGCTGACATTATTTTTTAATAAAATTCGGAGGAAGTTATAGTTTTTTGAATCAGTACTTTCCAGTTGAGAGTAGTCATCTGAAAAAATGACTCTCCTCGATAAAATCATTTGCCTAGGTCTGCCATTGATTTTTATCTTATTTTCTGTGGATCAAGTTGAATGTAGATCGACTGGAATTGTTGAAACGGATCGAGGACCTGTTGTAGGGGAAATCTTAGAGACAATTGTTGATTCGATTGCTTATGGTTCCTTCAAAGGAATACCTTATGCCAAACCACCCATCAATGAGCTTCGATTTTGGGTGATTATATATCATTGACTCATGTAAGAATGATTTTTGAATTTATTCTTCATCTTTACATTTATCTCAGCCTGCTGAAGACGTTGAGCCTTGGGAAGATGTTCTTAAAGCAACAGCAGAGGGTAATGAATGCCCTCAGTTAGATCCTATTACTAATACCTTCGGTGGTCATGAAGACTGCTTGTACCTCAACGTCTACACACCCAAGGTTTTTTATTTTCTATTTCGTCTCATATATTCTTCATAAAAAATACCAAACAGGTGGTTATTGTGACAGACTAATTTCGGTGAGGACTTCTCAGACGATCTTTTACCTGTAATGGTGTGGATTCACGGCGGCAAGTTTGCGACAGGGTCTTCTAATGCTTCACTGTATGGTCCTGATTTTATTCTCGAAGAAGGTGTTGTCATGGTGGCCGCCAATTTTCGTCTAGATGTATTAGGTAGAGTGAAACAATAGGGCTTCTTTATTTCGCTTTGAGAAGGTATTTTTGACACTTCGAATATCTTTTGAGGTCTCCTAGCTCTAAATATTCCGGAAGCGCCAGAAAATATTCAACTCAAGGATCAAGTTCTGGTGCTCAGATGGGTTCAACGGAATATTGATAAATTCGGTGGTGATCCCAACAGAGTTACGATATTTGGTTGGAGTTCTGGTGGCGTTGCTGTTGATTTGCACATGATTTCAGGGGTCTCCAGAGGTATTGAAATTGGTCTAGTAATTAATTATTTTCTGAGTCAAAGCTTCTCGTTATTTCAGGATTATTTCATGGAGCCATTGCAATGAGCGCTGCTCCCTGGAGTGCCTGGACATTCTCATCTCGAAATCAAACTGAAACTCGAGCTTTTCGTTTAGGAAAAATTCTAGGAATTGATACCGCGGATAAAACTATTCTTTATCGTGAACTTATGAAAAAAACATCATTCGAATTAATCACTGGAGGGGAAAAATTGATTGATAATTTGATACACGTAAATTATTTACTGAAAACACATTAACTCATCGCAGAAATTTGTCAGGTTTTGATAATTATTTATTGATTCTCAGGCGGATCGCAAATTTAAACCGGTAATTGAAGATGTTAGAGTGGCGGGTGCCGATAGTTTCTCTACGGAATGTCCGATCAGGAAATATAAAACTGGACAAATTGCCAAAGCTCCCTATATGACTGGCTATACGCGGAATGAAATTCTCTATTTCACTACGAGTAACAACTTTAGTTAATTACTCATTTAACATAAATCTTTTGCATATTTTTCCGTTTTTCATTCGTTAGGTACGCAAAATTTATTTTGGTACATTGAACTTGCTTTGAAGCAGTTCAATGGTCGTCGACATCCGGTGCAGGAAAAATTAGCGCATCTTCACGACGAATTGTCGAAGGTGCTGCACAAAAATCTGTCAGAAGTGCCAGTTGAATTATTAATGCAAGCGATAAACGTGAGTTTGAGGAAATACTCAAGGGTTAATTCAGCTTGACGAATAAAAATGCATAATTGCCATTTTTTAATTATCAGAATATTACGAACACCCTGTACAAACCCGTGATCAATCAAAAACAAAAATTGGTCGCTGAAATGTCGACAGCTCCAGTTTATTATTACCAGAATTCATATGATCCGGGAGAATATTCATACCGTCGATTAAATGCGCATGTTATTCCGAGTTTGAACGGTAAGTATACATCATAGGAAAACCATCAATTAAAAAATATATTCACTGGTTTAAAATATTTCTTTTTGGTGAGGTGCCGGCCACGGAGACGATATATTAACCATTTTCCACGTACCTATCTACAATTTACCGTTGGAGCCTGAGCATCCCTTCTCAAAGGCAAGAAAGCGAATGGTGCGAATGTTCACCAATTTCGCAAAATATGGGTATAAATGCTGTTAAATTTCTTTTGTCCGTGAAAATTTATGGGGTACCTGCTGTTCTATTGAATCCAATCGCCAAACGGCTGTCATAATTCCAGAAATCCAACCCCGGACGGAAAATCAGATCCTATCTTGAATATTACATGGCCAAAGGCCCCGGAAAACTATTTGGATATCAATGACAAGTTGGAAATTGGGGCCAGCCCTCTCGACGAGGATGCCAAGTCAATTGAGAGGGATTTTTCTGGGTCAGTTTGGGATGAGTTCAATGATTGTCAGTAAAAGTGCAAAGGAAAAATAGCAGGTATATTTTTTCATTGTGTATTCATACCCTTTGAATACCTTTCCTCGAAGACATTTAATGACCCATTCATTGCCGACATTTTTGAGAATCATACGCCGGTGGTCGACACGTGTCGGAGTCACCCAATTAACCATCTCCCCCTCCAGTAATTTTACCCCTGTCCTTACCCCCACTCGGTCCACCCCAAATCCTTCACTTCGGGACCTAGAGTAATTTTTCCTGATCCGAGGTAGTCCTGTACTGTCTAAACTCCGAGTAACATTACCGGTTTCATAAAGCTGTATCATTATTCTACCCGAAATAATTCGTGAAAGACTTCGTGGCCGTATCCATCCCTAGTAAGTTTTTTTTTACAAATATTAAAATATTAAAATATTTTAAACTGAAGTGATATATAGATAATTTTTATTAATTCATCACTTCATTTTCATGTACTTTGAAGATGTCAATTATTAATCTCAAAATTTTGTTACAGATCAATCGCCATTTTTCAATCAAGTCTCGCATCATTCAAAATGGCGTCTTCCACTCCTGATTTTTGTGAAGTATATGAAACGAAAGCAGAAGTAATGACTCACACCTTCAAGTGGATAATCCGCGACTTCTCCGTGATGATTAGAGATCCAAAAAGCCTCAATTGTGATTATACTATACCCGGCAGTTCCATGCGCGGCTTTTTGGATATGTGTGGTGTAAATGGAAGCGGCTCGGTAGTAGAGGATATCGTCGATGTTGAGAATCTGGAGTTGGATGTTCATGTGGGAATGAAGAAGAATGCATTGCAAAGCCATATTGAAGTTTGCATTCTAGATTCGAATGGTTCCAAGTACATACCAAAGCGGCAGGTGATAAAATCCCAGGTACATTATATTATACCTTTCAACGAAAAAATCGTCCAGGAGAAATCTCTACTGCCGAATGATTCGTTGACTCTCTTGTTTGTCTTCAACATCACGACTGATATATTGACGCAACGCCTGGATCAATTGCCAGTCCTACCGATGGGGAACACCTTGAGAGAGGACATGGAGATGATTTTGGACAATCCGGACTACGCTGATGCGACGATCACTGTTGGTCATAGAAAATTTTTCATTCTCAAAGCTATTGTCGCTGCTCGCAGCTCCGTATTTGCCGCGATGTTTGATAATGATATGAAGGAGCTTGAGGAAGGCAACGTAGATGTGACGGATATGACTGAAGAAGTCGTTGAAGATGTGTTACGCTTTATTTATACTGATCGAATTAGCAGGCCCGATTGTGAAATAATCGACTTGCTGTATGCCGCTCAGAAATATGATTTGAAAGGACTCGTGATGTTGATGGCTCAAGCCTTGGTGCAAGATCTAACTGCTGATAACGCCGCTGAGAGATTAGTAATTGCTGATCGATTCGAATTGAAAGACGTCAAGCAGACCATTATTCACTTTATTGAGGTTCACATTAAAGCTGTTATGCAGACAGACGGCTACAACAAAATGGCGGCGGACTATCCTTACCTTGCGTTGGAGATCTTCGAGACAATGGCGCTTGAATGATGCTTTACTTTGGATCATGGCGAAACTGTTATTTAGTCATTAAAGGTTTCTGTAGGTACTGAACATTAATAAATTGTTATACTGTATTTGTTCCTCGTTTTTTGTTTTTTTTTTTAAATCCCAACAAATTATTGAGATAATGAATGACAATATTACAGTTAATAGTTCCATATATATTTCGTTATGTATTTACAATTTGACAACAAAATGGTGAAACGTAACACGTTGAAGCCCTCGGTATCGGCCGAAAATGGGCGACGACGGATTTGACGTTGAAATCTGGCCTTCTAGAATCGTATTATCTTATTCATTTTCATCTCTCATTGGTATTAATAATGGTATTAAATTCATTATCATTATTTCATTTTATCGACGTCAAAAGGCGCATACTCGTCACGAATTATCGTAATATAAAACGACCTAGAGCCCATTGGAACGAATTATTACTTCTACCTCTCACATTCCTATTCACAATTGTTCGGATTGTCCATATTTATAATGATATCTTAAATTCACACACATCCATCAATGGGGAATTTTCAAATAATAGTACAATTGAATTATATAGCTCTTGAGAACATAAAATGAGTCAAATGAATTAGGATATTTAATCTCGTATTCATACCATAACGTTCAACTTTTATTTACAACTAGAAATATCTCACACTTAAGTCTTTTGCGTAATTGTTAAAATTTCTCATTGCAATCAACAGCCGTACGATTCCTTCATTATTCTGTGCAATACTTTAACTTTAAGTATGAATAATAATAAAGTTTGTGGCAGTGGAATTATTACTCTACTCACTTCAAACCATTTATTTTTTATTCTTTTGAGCTCTCTATTGTATTCACCTCTCTCGTACAGTCGGTGCACTTTCATTTATTTACAGACACATTTGAGTTATTCCTTTTGACGTCGATTCTCTTATTCTTTGTAAAAATCCCTGATCCAGGGCAAATTAATTATTTTGAACAACACTTTGCTCAACCAACAATTTGAGTCAATTTTGCTGATAATTCGAAAATTATTTTCAATTAAAAATTATAATTAGGAGACAATATTATTCGAAAATTTTTACAATTTTTTCTCTTCACGTACGGTGAATCCATGGTATCTTGGAAATAGTTAACTCCCTTCTCTCGTCAATTCAACTTCTCCAGATGGAATTTCTTTTTGTGCTCCAGCATTTTACCTTGAAAAAGGACAAATCGTTGCGGCAAAGTTCATCTACTAGTACAAGACAATTCCCACAAGATGGAAGAGCAAAAAGGGAAGGGGGGGAAGGTAAGAGGTGAAGTGGAATGAAACTACTTGAGCTTAAATAGTCATTAACCGCAGGAGAATAAAATAGGTCGGTGTGTTGAACAAGAAAGAGAGGTAGAGAGACTGTTTGCCATCTGCAGATTGTAACTGAAGTGAAATGGGAAGGGGTTACTCTTCCTACCCCAAACACAACGAGAAGCTAATGTTCATTGTCTGTACGAGTGATCCCAGTTGTTTGTAAGCACAAATGAAATTTTCATTTTAATTTTTCAGTGATGATTTTACGGTCACTACTATTTTATTATTTTTTATTAAAATTTTGGACATTTAAACGTAATATATCCTCTGGGTTATCCATTCTGAATTATTCACTGGAAACGATAAGTAAAAAATTAATACAAAAATGCGCAGCAGCGAGTAGCGAACGCCATTTGCGCGTTTTGTAAATTTTTAACTGTAAAAAGTCTTCACTCTTATGCTTAATTATGTACAAGGAACATCTAACATCGTATGATTTAATCGTCATTCATAAAAATTATTTATACACGGGTCGTGATTCATCATTACTTCGTTTTGAGCCATGTGACATCGTATAACACCTAAAAAACATTCTCATGTTACGCCTCGTACTCAATTCTTCCATTTATTATTTTATTACCTATTTTATTACGAGTTACGAGTGTTTTTAGTTGAAAATTCAGTTATTCTCGTGTTTGATTTGAAAATTTTCATTTTGATTCTCTCGTTTTTTCTCTCGACTGTCTCTCGTCTTAATCACAAAAATTGTGGCTAATTTGTCCTAATCGTTTGATTCTTCAATTGATTCCAGTACATCAGATGAATGATTTTTTGATTTTTTGTCAGTCTAGTTTCTTCGTTTTTCCCTCAGATAAACAATATCAGTGGTCGGAAATAATAGATGACGGATAGTCTTATGCTCAACAGAATGATAATGATGGATTTATCCACTCAATAACCATGAAAAAATAAATATCAAATAATTTATGATCGTCAGCTGTTATGAGTCCCCTCCTACTGTCGATGTAAACGTCGTAATTCACCATGAAAAGTTATCACTTTAACTCGTCACTCGAGAATTTCCAATGGTGTGTGTGACGTTTACAATAGCGATTACTTTAGAGCAATGTCGATGCTGTGAGTACATCGGGTACGACTGGTCTCGGAGGGGACTCCATACATCACACTCTCATTTCAGTCATACTGCCTTGTGTAACGCGATTAACAATGCTTCCACTTTGCAGCAGGGGTTGATTTTCAGGTGGGCTTTTGGTCCTCGGTGGCGGTGGTGCTCGTGGCACTGTTAAGTGAATCGAACCATTTGGTGGACACTAAAAATCAAACATCAATTAATTGTCGTCTATTATGTCCACTGGATAAAACGAGAAAAGTCAGTATAGACTGATCTCATTTCATCATTTGGCAACTGTCAATTATTATCTCAGAATTGCTTGAACCTCAAGCCCCTCATCATTCTCTCTCACACCAGTAATCCCTCGAAATAAATCACTCAATCGATCGTGAAATACATAAACTCATTTATTTATTTCATATATTTACATACAATCGTTGATGCATCATTTCAATAATTTCTCAATACAAAATTACCTGGGATTGCATTCCCATATCCTGAATAACAGATGCTCTAGGCAATGTGGCATGTGGTGTGTGCTGTTGCTTTTGATAGTGATGCTGATGAGGCAGTGTATGAGTGCTCTGGCTCTGGAGAATACCCGGATCATTGGCCTTCATCACGTTTCTAAAATAGAAAGACGAGGTTGCATAATTCATCAGCTGTTGTAAATAGCTATCGTTAATCTTCCACCAATTGTGTCTGGATAAATTAGAAATGATTATTTACCTCCTGAGCATTTCATTCTCGACGTCAACAATAACTTGGCCACCACTTGTGAAGTGAGAATGGGGCGGTGGTGGCTGCTTGAGTTCGGTAAAACCCCTTGGGCCACACTGTTGATTCATCATCTGCTGTTGCTGGAGACTTTTAACCTCCAGTCTCGTTTTATCGCGCTGATAATAAACACCAGCGAATATAAGGACATTTAGGATCAGAAGACTGCAGCCGATGGCAATTGTCACACTCAAAGCCGTCGAATAGGCAGCGTATCTGTTGGCACATATTTCAATTAAACATTCTAGAGATTAACTGGGAAGCAAACAACTTCCATCGTCATATCTGAATTAACAATATTCTCCCCTATTTAGCCTCATTTGAAATATTCAGCAGTGGTAATATTTGGAGGGACCAAAAAAATTTCTTTTACCCAGCCACTTCCAAGCCCGAGAGAGTATCCGGGCTGCTTGCATTATGTACATTCTGTGGATTCGTGCTGGGAATTACGCTGACACAGGTGGTTATGCTGTAATCCGTAGTTGTCGGCGGTTCTGTCGTGAAATTTCGTCTTCTGTATTCCTCCCCTATTCTACTCAGTGGATCAGGCCGCACCAGGCCATCATAGAGATTGGGATCCCCATGGCTACGAAAGAGATTGTGTCGGGGCTCAACGTCCTCCATTCCAGCACGATGGAGTTCTGGTATTAGCCGGAGCCATACCGATAATTGGTGGGCACGAAAGTGATTCTTCACCGTTGGTTTTTTGGCTGAAAAAAAAAATCAACGATAATCCACATCAACTCGATAAATTCCATTGCTATTTCCATTTTTATATTTTTCTATCGGCTACCAATGAGTGGTTAATATCGACAAGTCTGGGTGAAAATTCAATTAAATCCATAAAGCGATGTTTATTCGTCTTGATGATAAAGACAAACAGCTGAATGTTTATCTTAGCAGCTCGGTGTCTAAAGGCTGAGTGGCTAGGGTTGAGTTGAGAGGGGAGGACTGAGGAATGGTGAGTTATACCGACTATTCCTCTGGCAGCGAGTAATTACTACCTACGTGCTCGCTAGCCCAACAACTGAGCAATCTTGCCTCCTCTGTTCACCAAGTTTGCCGATCCAAAGTTGAGACGGTTGAAGATCACAGTCTCCTCCTCGTCTATATCCAGCAAATCGAGGCTAGACGGATTGAATATGATCCCCCGCCACCAATTAAATAAACTCAATGAATCCTTTGATAAGTGAAAAATCCTCTCGAAAATGACGACAATTAATGAGTCAGGAGATTGTAAAGTCCCCACCCTAAATCACTGAGGAATTCAATAAACGGAAAATCGGTAGCGGTAACTGGCTAGACGAGATTAATGCTCTCGTTTCGGTTTTCATCGAACAAATTGGGTTTCTGTGGGCCAAGACGTTAGTCGGGATCAACCGGAAAACGGATGACGCTAGGCGTCTCCTGCGCTCTGCTGCCTACGTGCACTAATCCCTAACGTTATTTGCCAGTACATACCTTCCTCTAACATTCCCCCACTATTATCCGCGGGAATTAACCCCCCGCTGGTGCATGACGGGTTAGCATGTGAGAGGACCAATAGTACCATCCTATTCATGTGCCTATAAACGTCACGTACGGAGCTTCAAATACCTCGGCCCCTCTACTTGATTGGGAGGGACACCGATGATTTATCGGTTCACATGCAGAAATCGCTATGCGGTTAACGAGTGATGGTGTTAGCCACGGTACGTGGTACGTTAAGGGTTTTGCTATAATGTATGCCACCAGATTACGTGAAAACCCCATCCTTCCCATCATTTTCCTATCCCTCATCGGAGCAGATCAATTATTCAGGCTTTCGGCTTGGCTCATTTTGGACTTTTATGTCTTAACTTTTTGTCTGTTTAATCAAAAAGTTGAGAGTCATAATGTCTTGTTTTTTGGGGGAGAATATATGCCGAATCAGCGGTCCGTTGATGGGAATATTCGATTTTGCAGAAAAGTTATTTTTGCTATCGCGTCGTCTCGTGTTTTATGAAATTGAATAAAATTTATTTGATAGAAATAAATCATCTCTTTGGGTATGATACTTCGCTCCAAGTGGCAGTGGAGACGAAAAATTCCCGACTCGGGGGTTCGTTTATCAAACGAGAAGAATTTTCGGGGTAAAAGATGCGAGCTGCAGTGGTGGGTGAGGCATGGGTCAAAGGACATTCGTGAAAATTCATGGGTCCAGTTCGAGCGGCATACGGAAATGTCTAGATGTGGAAAAAGAAAAAGGGAAGGGGCTTTATGGATTCCAAGTGAGCACTGGTGCATGGAAAGTTCAGAAAATGGTGTTGGACGCGAAACTTTTAATCAAACTAAAACATTCAGACGTCTGACCCAACGGCCTCTTATATCATTCGTTAGGATAAAACCCTTGATCCCGACATAACATATCTGGGGAATTTGGATATGATTTGATATAGAATTGAAATGAAGTGATATAGAAATTTTTTCATCTTATCAATTTTTGACTCATGGAGAACTCTTTTCAATTTTTAATGCGGTTGACGAGGCGTTGAAAAAATCAACACAGAGGAAAAATTCACCATATGGTGAGGGTGAATCGACAAGTTGTCTGGTATCACCATATTGGACGCACGTGTGCCACTAGGTGTTGGTATAAAAAATCAATGGCGAGTTGGAATTTCACCGGTCGACTCAAACCACATCAATATGGAAATTATTTGTCTCGTGGTAAATGGAATTACAGTGGGGGTTGCATTTCGATGAATGTACCGCGGGTAAATTGAAATCAATTATATTCACTTCTAATTAATCATTCCATCTTCTCATTATAATTCTCACCTTAATTTTATGACGAGAGATCGTCAAGAGTGCGATGAAGATTCAAGTGAATCTCATGTAAATAGGAAAAAGCGGCGATGTTAATTTTCTGAGGGGGGGGAAGTGAAATTCCATTAAAAACTTCATTCGTGTGAATGAGTCGTCTTTTATTAATTTCATTTTCCTCCGTCTCCAGTATCTCTGGATTTTCGCCAATCCTCCAGTTGTAATTGAAATAGTCCTCCCTCGTTTATTCATGTATTTAAAAAAATTTCGATTACTCTCCTCCCTCCACTAACTTTTAATTTAATTGACGAAAGTCTACCCGGACGAGTTGATTAAGAGTTGTGTCCCCCAGGCCTTTTTCTGTCTCTCGGTAATGAACTTTTAACAGTCAATTGGAGGAATGCTGCTGGTAATGAATTATAAGTGCGATGATATTTGATACCTTCGATGGGTAGTTGATGGGATGCGGAAGACCCTGAAAAATAGGACATTTGGGGCTGGTGGAAAAGCAGGAAGAGAGGCCATTGGTGCGTCCAACATCATGAGGTGGAAACTGAATTTGTGAGGGGTTCTCTTTGATCGAGTCCCATAACTCTCGCCATCACTTGAATTCACTATTACACGGAGGGTGCATCGTGTGGAATGTACCGGTTTGAGCATTTGAAGGCTAGTTTCTAGCACGCACCGAGGTAACCGGTTGTGTAACGAGATTGTCCTCCACTCGACCGAATTGCCTGAAGCATCAATCCCTCTTTCACCCGACCTTTCTACCCCCATCACCCAGAGACCCGTGTTACTGTATCCGTCTAGTTCATAGCTAAATTGCACCTCCATCCCTCGACTAACTTTCCCAGCTAAAATTTTCTTTGCTATTTAGGATCGCTTTGAGAGCCCAACAAATTGAAATTTACTGGAAATTATGAATTTTCCAGTGCAATTGCTAGTCAATTTATCATTGAATATTGTTATTTCCTACAATATCAATATATATCAATATTATGTATAATCTAATAATTGGCCTGAAAACGCTAAAGCAATTTCGGTAATGAAGCTGCAGTTCGCGTCTTCGTTTTCGGCCAAACTTTTACTCATCCATTTGGAATCTACAAACAGTAATGCATCTTCCATTCACCCTACAGACCATTTGCCTCCGTTAATTTGATACTTTGAAGCATCCTTGAGATCCAAGACGATGCTCAAAAACACCAGTACAAACTGAACTCGCAATTTTCATTCGGAAAGGGGTAACCTGCTTTGAATACTCGGTGCAAACATCCATTAATTAATTAACGAATACCCGTACACTCGTAGAAACGCGTTATTTCCACCTAGTGTCGTGGCAGTTAAATCGGGAGTTAAGATGCATTTAGTATAATTGCCGAGTTCGTTGCTAGGGTATGAGCGGATAGGATGGGATGCAGAGACTGTCTTCCGTGAAATTATATACCGAGATTAAATTCCACTCACTTGCTTTTAGAACTGTATAAAGATTCGGTGTGCAAACACTGTACTGAACCCTCAAAAATTATTTATTTCCATCAAATCGCTTTTTTTCATTCGACATTTTCATCCTCCTGTAAATACGGTGTTGAAATTTTTTTTCATTTCCAATTATGAGTTCGAATCCAATTTCAATTTGAAACGTTCATTAAATTTTTCATTTATCATGGAAAATCCCGAAAATTGAATTTTCCCTGTGAAATAATTTGGTGTTCGATGAAATTTTGAATTTTAACGAATTGTTAAAAATTTTCAAGTTGAATTTTCCAACAGTGTAATGATTTAATCAATATAATTAATTATCCGATGGGATCGAGATAATTATTTGACAATTGATTAAAAACTATTCTGTATACTCGTAATTAGCAGAAATTGAATACCTTCACACAGTTAATACCGGATAATTACTCCCAATTATGAATGTTTTCATCTCTTCCATCGAATTGTTTATTAAATGGAGGTAGTTCAATATTTGTAACAAATGTTGATCGCAGGTCAATCGCTCGATTTCCTCATTGGAGGATAGAATGAGGCCTTTAATACTTTCTTCCTGGTAAATATTTGAGGTTCGTCTTCATATCCGTCTGGCAAGCGACGATTTGCGTACGCCGGGAGGGATGCACGGGGATAAATTTACGTCAGAGGTCGACGGAGGGAGTTGGATAGTCAGGCTCACTGGATTAGTATCGAATCAGTCAAGATTACTATTTCCACCGGAGGCCACAGCTCGTCTACCTCCACGTCAGCCCATATTCTCGTGTCGAGTTGATTGCGTATTAATTGTATCATTTCAATCGATAATTACGTGATTTATTTTAATTCAAGGAATTCATTGTGCCGATAATTTTATCTCGTATTTGACAGTCATCACGGTGTGTTGTATTCACAAGATGGAGGAAAATTGGAGTGAGTGGTTATCCGATCAGACCGAGTTTGAACGATATACCACCAGTGGTATCCGTTTTGGCAAGACGTTCTTCTTCGCCGATAATCCCCATTCTGTCGGTTGGTATGGGTTCGACGAAAATGTATCTATAGTGTACGTGTCCCAAAAGGATAACTGGGAAACGAGTGGCTGAAAGAACTGGGATTGGATGTAACAAAGGAAAACGAAAAGTCGGAGTGGTGGACGAAGGCACCGGGATAAAGAAGAAGAAAATCCGATTAATTTATCGCTCCCTCGCGTTTGTAAAAAAGATACTGCTGGAATGGGCCCCCACTGTCCCTTGACCATTTCGTGCTTTATTCACGGGGGATTCATTACAGCTATTTCGAAAATCCGATGGAGAAAATTAACGAGAGAAGAGTTAAATGGGCCATTCTTTTTCCATTGATTTTAATTTGATGGAGAAAGGTAATTGACATTTTCAAAGGTATTGATTTTTTTTTTATCCTCATCGAATAGGTCTCGCATATCGTACGGAGTTGTTCATCTGAGTAATCAAATTCCAATGGGAAATAACAGGAGAAAATGTATCCATCGATCGGTTGAGAATTTTCGTTTTCATTCTGAAATACAGAGAAAGATGTAATATGGTAAATTGAGATGGTGTTGCAGACGGTAAAACTTTTTTTCAACAAATGAGGGGGCGGTCATGAGGTGGGAGATTGCGCGTTCTACAGAAATAGTGCGAGATAAGTCGTGGCAATAGGAAGAGACAGCGATACCTAAATGCGGGAAATGCAAGAGAATGCCAGGGTTGGATAGAATAAGAGAGAGGGGGTGGATGTCCCTTGAAGATGCCAAGAGACAAATTCACTGGGTATATATAAAGGAACAGTCATTCCTCTACCTTTAACCCACCCCCATTACTCCCCTCGAGGCTTGAGAAATAGTCGTGAAAGAATTTCTTATTAGTTTGGAAATTGAAATCTGGAGTACGTCTAGCGACCTGTTACCTGAAAAGTGGCTTTTACATGCCTTTCGCTCCAGTGGAATACGAAAAGACGTCTGATACGTGGGCTATTTTTTTTATTCATTGAAAAACGAGAAAAACCCGTGTTTCTCTTACTCTTTCTCATCAAAAGCTGCGGTATGTTGAGATGTGGCCGACACTAAAGTGTAAATACCAACATTTTGTGGATAAATTTGTACATTTCCCTGTACCTCCGGAGGATGAGCTCTCGCATTGACGGCAAATTGTCTTGATTATGATGTGTCGAGTGAAGACTCACACAAAACCAGGGACTCGGTTACTACTGGACATATTACATTATACCAGGTAGCTTTGTACAAATCCCCTCTGACGTCTCTCGATTCCCACACCGACAGTCTGTTACATCGCCTCAACTCCTCTCGGTTAATTTTCATCCATACAAAATATTTATGCAATGGTATTCTCAGTTGTCTTAAACGTTTAATGCATTCAACGTGTACATCACCACCCCCCCGGCACTATCACTAATTTGCATTGTAGAAAATGTACAGCCAACGGAAAACAAATTTCTTTCTCACAAATTGTTTTTCACCCAGTGGTCGCGGCCATTTTTGCCAGATTAAAATAAAAAATTGGCGTCTAATCAACGTAATTGGGGAATCCAATCAGAATGGTGTAACGTGAAAATTTATAACTCCAAATTCACGTGATCAACTTGGAAATTGGACTTTCACCTACCATTGAAATGTTCACCGATAATTTCAAACTTGGTCTACACTTGTACATATCCGTAATAATTTCAAAGTCTTAATCGAAATTTACCTCCGACGGTTGTAACGCATTAGTCGAGTAATACCGTAATTTCGTTTTCCCCGGAAAGTTTGTACAGTTGGTACACCATTGGAGGAGCGTTAACTCAACCAACCCGGGGTTATATATGGCAGTGGACCCACGGGACCCTACGTGCATCCTGTACCTCCATCGTTTGACACTGAATTCCATAATGGATCGAGCGTTTAAGTAACACTGGAATATATCGGCATTTCTGCTATACGCCCCGGTAAAACATGGGGGGGTACAAAAGGTACTTGCCCACTGCATGGGCTTTTCCCGTGGCGTTTAGTTGCTTCCCCGGGCTGCATCGGATTATGGGTTTATTGATTAGGGAGTCATTAGTGGGGACATTATTATCTCCATTGGAGAATTTTCTCAATATTTCATGAGAGAGGGAATAGCCAGGGGAAATTTTGTTTGATGGTGAGTCAATCAATCGAACATCGATGCCATTGATTTTTAATAATGGAATTTTCACTGATGTATTTTACGACGCGGTAATGAAACAAGTTGGAAAATTCCTGTTAAGCTGATTTATCTTGGTAATTGACCTCCTGTTAATGAACGAGTGTCGTTAAATTTGATTTTGGAAAATGGTGGGTAGTACTTGGACTGACAATGACTCAATGAGAATTCGTTACACGGGTAATACAGGTAGCAATGTGATGTTGAACGATAGTAACTCGAATGACCAGGGCGGGTGTTGGAGGGATTCTTCTCTCTGCCCCAACCCGGAGGTATCAGCAGTGGAGCAGTTTAAACCGTCGATGGTTATGGCGATGCTGATGAGTATACCTCCATCACCCTTTACGATGTAATGTCCCGCTGTGGCGTGTTTCCAGTTTATGTAATGTGTGGTCGTGCTCTATTCGAGGTTGTGCATGTGAATGTAGTCGGCATAAATTAACTGGTTACCTATCAAAATAACAGCCAATAAAATATGACCGTGAAAAATCACAACAGAAAAATACTACTACATGAAAAAATTATTACTTGCAAATATTACAGCAGGAAAATTAATTTCCTGCTAGGTAATGAGTGCGACAGTTACTGGGCTTCAACTTTCGAGAGTTTCCGATTCGATTCGATATACATATCCGTCTACCTTTTACATAGGACAATTGTTGAAATTATTCAGCGTTGGATAAAGTCGATTTTACACAGTAGAAAGTTTAAGTGAACTTCTCTCTTATAAAATTACGTGAGTCGAATTGAACTGCAGTGACAAAAAATCTGGCAACAATGAAAGTAATATTGTTTCAAGTTGGAAAGGTAAAAATAAAGGTAATCCGGGTGGGTATTTTGCACAAGTGGGTAAACAAGTTTATTCGATAGCCACTATATACACTGCAGTGTAAACTCCTACGACAAGATTTGTGAGAAACTATCCGAAGGGGGTGAGTCGTTCGCCTCAGCAGTGTCGCCTGTTCACAAAGCTCGGGAGAAATGTATAGAGAAACTTCTCCTTTGAAAAAAAAAGGAAGTGGGTGGCTTTAAGCCTTCCTCCCTGAAGTATTGGAAAATTCATGTTTTCGATCGAACATCTGGGGTTCCTGGGGGACGTAACTTCGGTGGATAAGTTTCCTCATGAAACAATTAATTAATGAAACTTTCACTCCATCAATATAAATGGAAAGAAAAATGACAATGTTAAAAAGTTGAGTGAAGGTGTTCATTGAAATTGAATAAATTCATCTCAGCTGGATAAATAATTTCGTTGATTTTGGCTCGACGTAATCGTTGGATCGAATATCAACAGTTAACGAGGTCGAAACTCCCCTTGAACTTTGCCAGATGAAACCTCATCCCTGTAATCGTTTTCTTACGAGTATCAAATGAGTCGTTATTACGTAAGATACTGAAGTTCAAGGCACATGATCCCCAGTGAAACAACCGGCTTTGAGAAGCTCTGACGATTATTCGCATCAGGATGAGGCCATCACCAACACAGCGACCATTATACAGTTTCCAAGTGTTACACATGATGAACTAACAAAGAGAACACTGCACACACACATTTGAGGATTGTAATTTACGTGTTCACGTATGCGTGCCTTAAGAGATACACTGCGAAGATTTATGCTGCACTGTCTACATACAAACCCTTTGTGTACCCCAGATGTAGGAATTCAATGGAGTTTGTGATACAGAACTCTTCTACTCGGTGTTTTGAGGGCAACCAACATCTATTCAACAAAGGAAATCATATCAAAGCGGAAGATATTCATTGAGTTTTGACATAAATTCGATTTCAGATTAAATTCTCGTTGGGAAGAAAAATTAGGTCGAGGGATGATGGACTAGAATTTATCTTTCATCTGCGTTAACCCAGAGGTAAGAGGGTGAAGAAATCTTCGCTTCATTCTCATCCTCTAATGGCTGAGGTAATGGATAAATTATTCCGAAAAAATAGTGATCGTCATTAGAATAGAATGGAGGAGAATACCAGGATTGGATTCTCGGAGGGGAAAAATTTTCATTCATCCAGTTGAATAAGATGACCAGCTGATTCTGAATCAGTCCAAGTGCGTGACACGAATCAGAAGATTGAATGGATTCAAGTGATGAGTTTAATTTTCATATTGCGGTCACGTAAACCATTTTCAGATTCTCCTTTTCATCGTTGAGCGCTCGTACAATTGAAGAAGTTGAATATCTCAGAATTAGGTGACGTCTTTGTCTTTAATTTGAAAATTTCAATTACCCTTCATCAACGGGTCAGTTGATGTATGCAGAGTACTTTCATCTTTTCTTTCCACCCTGTTTACATTGGCATAATTAGAATGGCAAACTTCATGATGATATCGTGGGAGAGTTCCTTTGGAATTAAAGGAGTGGAAATTATTCTGTGTGAGTTGAATGTCAATTGAATTTTCACGAAGGATTTTAACATTTTGAAAATTCTAGTGTCGAATCATGTAAAATGAGGGTGAAGACGGTAAATTATTTTTTTGGGTACTGAAGCTTTTCCCAAACAGGGGGTAAACATGAGCAAGATCTTTTTTTTTTCTCTATCTTTCTCTTGTTTCATTGACCAGTTACGGAAGTACCCATTAAAGCTTCACTGCATTCGACACTTCTAATGGGGCTCTAACGACTGACGTGCATTTTACCGGACCATTACATCACTCGATTGCCTTTCAACTCACTTTACACAACAGTTGTAATCGAATTGTATATTTAGGGGAAACGTATTGGGAAAGTAATCACTGTTGCTTGATTTTTTCGATGAAAATTCTTATTTATATTTATTGCATAGTTTATATGGAGTTTAAAAATTCAGAGTGCGTTCTATCGATCATGGGGCCTTGCATATCCATCATCCCAATTTGTTTTATATTTTCATTTAGTTTTATGTGGGAAAGTTTGGTGGCGAGAGCTGACGAAACTTTTGAGTCTTTCATCTCGATTATATGTCTGAAACCACTAGAGGTAACTGGTACTGGTACTTTGGCAAAATCAACCTGGTGGTGTGGTTGTCTAGTTTATTTTTCTTGAGTTCAAAAAAATTTTTATACCCCAATAAAATATTTATGAAGGGGAATGAAGATGCAGCTTCTTACGTATGAGTAAAAACTTTGTCATCTCGATGAATAACATAAATTTGTCTTCATTCTGATTTTATGGACAAAATAAAATCTCAAGTCATCGCATATGACTCGCGTTAAATATTTTATGCGCCAAAATATCACCGACTTTTTCATTCACTTCTCCATTTAGTGAGTTCACAAGAAGAATTGCGACAAAAAGGATTATTATAATTAAAGAGTGGTTATCCCTCGACTTTAAAGGAGAAGATGAGAAAATTTTCTCATCCCTATTACTTTTTTTTTACTCTTTATTTCCAACACTTTTATGTTGAAATACTAATTCTCAGAAGTTTCCCTTTGAAAAATTCTGCAAGCTCAACGGAAAACTTTCTGAAAGCGCATTAGATGCATCTAGATAAGAGGTTACTGTCTTGAAAATGGGAAAAAATGAAGGGATAAACGTAGAAGCGGGGGATGCACTGGTAACAAGATGCTGTGTCTCAATATTTAGCCATAAATTTACCAAACTTTTACGTATACGTGTGGAGTTACTTTTTCGGGGTTCGACTAATCTCGGTAAAAGCAAAGTACCAGGGAGGAGCGGTTTATGGCTGTGGAATGGAGCAAGGATGGGGTGTGGTAGAGTTAAGGGGTCAAGAGTTTAAATGAAAATTCGTAATTCTCATTATTTCAGCTACTACAGCGTCAGTAATTTTTGAGTACAAAAGTTCGGTATAGCTTAATTCAAAGAGTTCATTCATTGTATCCTATTTGAAAAAATAGCGGAAAGAAAAATCGAAAAATTGTAGCCGTCATCAGAGCAAATGGGTGACAATTTCTCTCGTTACCGAGGAAAACTCCTGAACCGTTCAGCCAACTTTTACTCATCGCTCGACAACTCCACTGGCTTCATAAAATCTTAAGCCAGACTGGAGTTGTCTTCAGTCATGTACTTTCTTCCCTCGGAATAGTGTCAAATTCCCATGTGATGAGCATAGAAGTTTGAAATTCTGAGACAGTCGGATGTCACGTACTTGATCGTCACTGGTAGACCGTCCCTTTGCCACGATTCCAGCTGAAGGTACCTATATATTTTCGCATGAACTCCTCGATTTACATTTTCCCAACGAAATCGGGGTGAAAATTTTCCACCAAGGGTTTACCATTTCTCCACACATACTCGTCCTCGTGAAACTAAAAATTGTCAATTCTAGACTCTAGATGTGCCCTCATTGGCTACAAAATGTTTAATTATGTGATGTGTGAAATTAAATGAGAATTGCGAGTACGAGATGAAAAGCCAAACGAAAAAATTGCCCATTAAATTCATCAAATGCTTTTTGAAGTTATCTCAACAGGTAAAATGGATAATCTATTTCACCTATCGTAAATTTAACAGCTTTTCCATTTCTCGTCGTAAAACGACTCGGTAAAAAATGACACCTTGCGTAAATTCAACCATTGAATTATAAAACTAATCACTCAGTCAGCTGTGCGTAACGCAACTGGTTGCGACCCTATGATTCCACATTGACGCATAAAACGATGGACAGCAACATAAGTGCGAGCGATCTGGTGTGGTCAAAGGTTGCAGGCTGTATAAACCAATTGGCTTGCAATAGCCCCCAATATAACGATCGAGACTGGTTTGACCATGGATATGGTAACGCACAGTTATCCATGGAGTCCAAAGGTTATAGTTATGATAGCCGTTTGTTATTTGACCGTTGTGAGAGGTTCACGTTGGCTGGAGTTTTGAGCTAGCAATATGGTACTCAATCGATGCAACCAGCATCACTGCTTTTTATCGCTATCTACTAGCTATCCCTCCAAATTGTGGAAAAAAAAAACCAAATGACACAATCACAGTATTGCGGACAAACAAAAAATCAAACGCTTCATTTTTTTAATGAGTTTTTATAACTTTTATTGGTCAATAACTTACTGATTTCGAGGTATTTCTGATGCACCGGGTCGTACTGCTCCCATGTTATCGATCGAAATCTGTTCTTCTCACGGGTCATAGGCATTTGTCCATCCGCTTTGTTCCCATGGTACTCCATGACGTTTGGATTTCTGTAAATTAATGGGAGCACAGCATTGATTATTTTTCTTGTGGATATTTGATATTCCCATTTGTCATGATTGAGTATTCTCAGAGGAGCTGATGAGGTTGAGGGTAGGCAATCTGGACTACTACTTTGGGGTACAGAACTAGCCAAATATAGGACGGAAGACAGACTTGCGGGTGTTTACACTGGATCATAGGATATTGGTGCATAGTGTGTGATTAGGGGCCCAGTAAACTCATCCCTTCCTATTAGCCATAATGTTGAATGATTTGAATCAGTGGATCGAACGGTTGACGAATTAATTCTAGTTTTGATTTATTTCTTGTATTGGAGTTCATCGTGGTTTAGTCGATGGAGCATTGGAATCCACACTCGTCTATTGGTTCAGTCGGTGGTAGTCCGTGTCACTGGGGAGTTAAGACCTATATCACGTCGTGTCTAACGTCGGATTTGCTTCAAATTCGATTGCCATTATCTAGGTTAGTAACATGGTGAGTAATTACGCGTTGGCATACCTACGGGCCACGCGAGCCTCTATAATCCTTTGAATGTACTACCATGTGACACGGCAACTGTTTCCAAAGGGAAGCTATACGCCAATCTAGAGACTAGCACCGACAATGCAACTGAGTTAACAGTACGTCCAAAGGCAATCGTTGATTCTACACAATTTCGATATTGCAAACGTGTATTTCCAATCTAATTTCGTTGGATATTCCACTTGAGAATTGATCCAATCGCCAGAATCCAATGAGATTATAATCCACTAGAGATTGAATCGCCTCGTGAAGGCTTCAAGATTTCACGTGATACTCTTCCTATCTATTTTTCATCGAATTAAATTCGTCTCAAGAAAGAGATGAATTTTCCGTCAATTTTTCATTGGTTGATGACAAGTATTCTAGGGGGTATTGACATATTCGGCCCGAGGGCCATTATTTTTATCCAATTTTGCTCAATTCCGTGGGGAGGTGCTTCTGGAAATTATCCAAATTATTCATGGAGCATTTGAAATTAGATACGGATTTGAATCTATCATTTAGTCATTCATCTCTCCTTCCGCTTCCATCAGATTGTACTTTGGAATTATTAAATTTTCTTTCCACCGAAAATTGTCACTAGCACATGATCAACTGTCGATTGAATTTCTCCATAGAACAATTGTGTCAATCAAATTTAATCGTCCGTCAATCAGAAACACACCATCGTGTAACGATTGAATTTTTCCTTTAATGATGAATCCTTGTTATCGTCATCTCTGTTTTATTTCGCTGTGATTCATCATCCCTTTTCAATATACCAATCGTTCTTTCCTGACCTTGAATACATACACCACCGTGGAGAGCAGAATAGTACAAATTAATTAACAGCCGAGTAATTGGAGCGAAAGGAACACGTTTCAGGAAAAAAAAGGAGGGAAAATTTTTCCGATAACTAACGCTAATGAAAGGTGTTATAAAGCGCGGAAAACGAATTGTAACTCATTTTCATTAGCAGATGGCGCCCATTATTATTTACTACTTTTTTCTCTCCAGGTAACTCGAAATACGTGAAATTTATGGGCGCTGAGGATAATTTATTCACTCAACAGTTGATAATTAGATGGTAAAACTGATTGTTTCGACTATTAACGCTGAATGCATTGATAAACTACCGTGTATTATTCATCAGCTTGTGATCGTTATCAAAAACATTACATTGATTGGTAACTAAAATCAATGAGGCAACCCAAATTGAATACAGGACAATGAAATTACTAGTAACACCGTCAGTTGTGGATTTAGAATCCGAGTAATTATTCCCCAGAGAATAATTAATATTAATAATTGACCAGTGTCAACAGTGAACGAACTTTAAATATTCATGCCTCGAATTGATTTTGATTGATGATGAAAATTTTTGCACATTTTTTAAATGTGGATCACTTCACGTGGAAGTTATGAATTTGTGTAAAAGGATTACGAGAGTATCCAGTAACTTTAACTGCTGCAGGCGGTTGTATCCTGTATATATCAGAGTTTGTACGGAATATGTGGTTGACCGCTAGTTAAGCGGTAAAATTACAAGTTTACCTGACCAAATTAAGCTCGTGATTAACGTCTCACTTGTACGAACAATCTAACCAACACGATAACTCAAATTAATGAGGATGCAAGAATATGAAGATAACAACTGCATCATGAACTGCTAATAGTTTACACCGAGCCCCTGAAAATAAACAATTACAACAGAAAAGGCAGATATTTTCCAGAACAAGTGATTCTAATTACATTCTCTCTGTCGTCTCGAAAGACTTGATCCACGTTGTTAACTACCGCATATTTCCAACTAGGACCAATTTTTTTTTTCACTCGCTATTCCAGAACGTAAGCCTCAGGGACATGAAAGAGGAATCCCCCACTTCCTTCCTGAAACGCTGGGAATTTGATCTCTCTCTATCTTCGTGTCTGGCGTCGTCTGAACGCTCCAATTACCTCGTTATTTCGATCACGTCGACTCGTCGGCACGAGGGACATAACCCGCCCTTCCAACATCTATCTGATTCACTGCTCCTCGCTAGATGGCCAACTGCAACAGGATTTTCCACCTATCCAAATACCTCCAATTATCCCACAACTGGAAAAACGGTGAATTAAACATTTCCATCTTCCCGATATCCCCGATATCGCTTCATTCAAATGAAACTCCAGTAAATCCATCGATTTGATATCGTCATCATCTGATGAAATCCATTCGTTTTGAGTGATGGCTAAATTAATCACTGGTGTGTGGAAATTCAACAACTATCGAACACTGGCTAAAAGCCCCTGTTTTGTTTAGTCCTCGGCAAATTGCTAATTCATGTCATCCCGTCTATTTTCGAAGGATGCTGTATTTTCGTGTCCGTGGAAATGGTGTTTTGGGTTTTGAGTACTCACCTAGCATGGGAAATCCATCAGCTGTGAGAATTTCAGCTGCACTATTATTTTGTCAGGGAGTCCGCGAATTTGGAAAACAATCATCCTTCAAATTGTAACGAGCTGTCTCATTACCCTAATGCTAGCCTATTTAAGATAATGATTGATGATGGGGACAGGTATTGTAATCACGAGATGCCACGTAATTCTAGATTATAAGTGACGTCAATGGTTGAGAGTTCATTCGTAAAATAATTCGGTGACGATATCCCTCGGGAGTTTCTAACATTAGCAACAGGTCTGATGGAGGCTCCCGGTTACTTAAACGCATAATATACTTGGTGAGCTAAAGGGTCTGAGACAAGGCTCTGTTGAAAACGGAAAGCCAGTGTTATCGATCTGGTAGTAATTTCAGGAAGCAAATTAAGTACGCCAATCTCAGCGAAGCGATGGAACGTGATTATTCTATTACGCTGCATGCCTGAAGTATGCTGTACGATGGATAAAGAGGTGATGCCGTTGATACAACATTGTGCTTAGGATAGATAGAACGGAAGACTCTGGAATGAATTTAGAAGAAAAAAAAGTGATGATGTATCTTCACTTCGGAGTGATCCTGATGTCAATTGAACTGTGGAATAGCCAATGATTAAACTTGGGTAAAACAATTCTGCCAACGTATCTATGATGCTCATTATTCTCCATGTGGTAGAATTCAAGTGGTCAGCTAAAGATACAGTTGAACTGGCGCCCGGCAAACCAAACACAACGCCAACAGACAAATAGGATACGAGCGGCTGTAAACAATAATTTAGCATAATCGTTTGGCCACTGTTTGGACGTATGTGTATTGTCCTTTGTGTGCATGTACGATCTACGGCTAAACACAAATGTTGAGAACCCAGTGTAGATGAGAGAGAGGGACTGCCCTCCAATAACCACAAAACGGGCAATCGCAAACACAGGACGGTCAGAGGGTCGGAGGTCACGCCCGTCGTACTTTACTGTCGTAATCCCAATGCAAACAGGGCATAATGCAGACATATATACGCGCTAACTATTCCCACTCTTTTTGCTGGAATTTACGCATCCCTGAAAGTCTATAATTTACATGGCATTGGGAGAGAGCTGGATTAATCAGAATTTGGATAATTCCGGTTGACGATTTTCGATCGTCTCGGGGAACGATGGCGAAAACAGTATTTATAGAAGGCAACATTTTTTCATAGTGTACTCAAAATATTTCTCTCTTTTGGATATCATTACGTGAATAGATTGTTCTAATTAAGAATACGATACGTTGGATTTAATTAAAAATGGAAGGCTCAAAATGTCTGATGGGATTTTAAATGAACAGGTGAATCTGTCTAAGCCGTCAGCTACATGTATCACGAAATGACTGACAGTAACTCCCCGGGATTATTTCCACAATTTCTCTCCTGGTCTATGTTCAATCACCGGAAACAATGACTAGGAGCTTGCGATTCTCATTGCGAGGGGGATTAAGCCTTGATAATTTTGCTGCTCTTCACCTCGCGCATTGATATGTTGCGTCAATTTCCCTTTCCAGAGTTCACCCATTAATTGACTTATTCGATGGCACCGACAATCCCATAATACCAAAGGATTAATTAATATTTATGGAGTTCCGCGAAAAAAATTATTTTATCCCAAAAATAATCAAATGACACAAAATTGCATTGGCTAGAGAGTTGAATGTTGACCGAGTTGATTAATTTTATTTGGCTGGAATAAATTATTTTTTCGGGTGCAGCGAGGGAAGAAAAAACAAGAGGCAAATCAAGAGGCAAATCAAGAGAAATAACGAAAAAACATGTGCGATGGAAATAAAATAATCAGGCGTGGAATCTCGATGTGGGCTGGGATCGCATTACTTGGAAAGCCCGCGAGGTTCGTTTTACCGACCGCTTCATCCGGTCCTATCCGATAAAATGCTAATTCTATTTAGACAGTGTACAAGCGAGAGACAGTAGTGGCTCCAAGCACGAGAGTTGGTTTAATTTTACTCTGTGCACTGTCCTCCGTCTTCCTCTTGGTATCCATGGAGCGTTATGTGTGTTGCGATTTAATTCACCATAGAGTGTAGACAGGCGACACGAGAGGAAGAAGAAAGATGGCTATGAGAGTGGAATGGGACAGGGTAACTCGGTCAAGCGTGCAAAACGCTCAACTCGCCGCAATGATAATCCTACCACCTCCATCGGCCATCTTTGTACCAGTGAATTTACATGACAATGAAGTAGTCGAGCTAATGGGAAATTCCTCATTTTCATAATGCAAAGTGAAGGACAATGACTGTAAGTTTGGAATAAGTTTTTGGGTACCAACTTTTCAATTCATGACTATTGTGTATTGCTTTAGTCGTTTGCCCTCGAGCTATCAATTACGGTTAATGAGAAGTTGCCAATTACCAAATGGGGGATAATGGAAAGCTTTTCACTCAAGTTTTCGGTGATGGAGTGTTTCCACTGCAATTAATAATTCGTGGATGATGAAATTGGGAATTATAAAATAATTAACGACCATGGATTTTTATTTTTTAAGTGCCAATCGCAGGGGAAAGTTGCTCGAATCAAATGGACGTTGTCACGTATCTACGTGGAATTGTATAGTGGCGTGCTGTTGCAAAATGGATAGCGGAGGATGATGGTGGGAGGGGAAAAAAGGCAAATGACAGTTGTGCGTTCGTAGCTGGGGGGAGGATTTTCAAATTTTCACGTGAGTAAATTGGACAAATGCGGTTCTGATTGATTTCGTGATAGACACAGTGCGGACATCGACGACTAAACGACATCAGGCCATTTTTTTTTCAATATTTTTATCCCTTTGAGTGACGGGCGTTATTTCGCCGGTTGGCGGATGATGATAGCGATGGGAAGGAGGGGATCGACTTGAAAAACGGGCTTTTAATATTTACTATTGGGATTTTATTTCATGATATTGCTCCTAGGGATGACGAAGATTTATTGTGAAGGGGAAAATCAATTTTGAGACTTGAAAAAAATTGAAGATTATCATATACACATAAAAATATTTTAAAAAGGGGCTTATTTAAATTTCTTCAATGAAAAAAAAATGTCGTGAACAATTTGGTAAAATATTTATATTTCTATACACATACCATATGTGTATAGTCATTTTTTAAAAAGAATATTGAATATTGAATTTGACGAAATGAGAATTAGCTGTTGACTAATGTTTCTGCCCTAACCCCGAATATGAAATAATTAATAGCCCCAGTTTCCCCCCACCTGCCTGATATGATTGGGGTAACTTTAATGGCCCTCATCGAGAGGCCTTATTGGCCCATAACCGAGGTGTTAATTGAAAGCACGAACACTGATATTCGTAGATATTGAATATTTCAAAAATTCATTCCTTCTCCCCTGAAAGGTGTTTACACCCGGTTGAATGGAATTTGCCAACGATAAAAATGAATTCACCGAAATGATAATGACCCACTAGACCGATCGAATCGATACGTGACGACGTCCCCCTATCTCCCAAATCCCCGGAGATGACGGCCACTTCAATTTTCCTCTAATTCGAACCAGCTGTCCACGGTTACCCCGGAGGGATTTCATCCCTCTAATATCACGACGCGATTGCCAACCTCTCGCCAACTTGACGACCAAGTGAAAGGAGAAACGAAGCCATGGCTCTTTCCCTTCAACTTGCTCAATACTGGTTGACGGAGGGTTACGAGCTGTAACCTTTCCTCATCGCTCCTTTTATACTCGACACATATATCCACCCTTGTTGTTACGTATCGAGGGATGGTAGGGGGTTTTTTGGTGAGGGATAGAATTTAGTGTCGCCCGAGGCGACTTTACTTGAAATATCGTCGGTTCGTTCGACGCTCACTCCTGCATATTCATAGGTTCGATGGTGAGAGGGTGAGGGCTCGCATATGTCGCCAATAAGTTTGTCGTGGTATTGAGGGAGAAAATGGGAGGGATGAGACGACACTGCAATATACCACCCACCAGGGAGTTGGTGGTGGGTGGATTGGGGTGAATAGGAAGGTTATAACAGTGGTTTAGATCGTGTGCAGTCAGACACGCCCCAGTGTAACTTGGCGATACACGTATTTTCTCGGTGGATAGAGGAGGTGAGGGGCAAAAAGTCAATTGCAAGCTCGATTGCACCACTTAGATAAGGGGGACACAGGGGTATGGGATTTAATGGTTACATTATACGTGGAGAAGATAGAGACACTCTGTAGTGTGGTTGGTGAAGATAAGAGATTATATCCAGTACTGGTTGGTGATTCAAATTTCTACCCACCCACCACTTTGTTACTTTGTACCTTCCTATTGCGAACCGTGAATCCCCCACCTCCCCCACCTC
>NW_011887768.1:49267-159901 GCF_000806365.1 Fopius arisanus | reverse complement strand
CACGTGAATTCATTCGCTAATATTTTTGAATTTTAAATATTTCGTTTTATGTTTCATGCTGTAGTTCCAATTAGCAGTTGTTAAAAGGATACAGCAGAATGGAAAATTAAATCAATCAGGGCCACTCGACAAATAATTGAAAAAAAAAAATCTCAACAGAGGAAAAAAAGAAAATGGGGCTAAAAATGTGCAAATAAAAAATATCGCGAGTATAAACTCGACGGAGTTATTACGCAGTGGGTGGCCTCGAAAATATTTTTGCTTTTAATTCGAGTACTCACGTCGACCGTTCATGAATATGGAAAATTCCGAGTCACTCTTCATCCACCCCTTTTTTTTCTGAATTGCACACATACCCAGTTCCCTCGTTTCCTCTTTCTCTTGACCATTTTTTTTAACCTCTTCTTCTTTATTTTTCGCTTTTATTTCTTTCGCATTGAGTCTGTTTGGCTCTTCACACTCTTGAACAGGGGAGACTCCTGCCAAAAGTATTAATCCCCAAGAATTTTCAGTGTGGCAAACGAATAGCAAGAGTGGAATATTATTTATGCCATTTTCTTTCTTTTTCTCGGACTTTTCCTACTTACCCGGTTTTTATGAAGTTCTCGAAGGCTTGGATCATGCTTTCTGACATAATCATCTCGGGTTTGGTGTAGTTCTTGCGGAAGTGATTGAAACCGTTGACTAGTGGTGCACCGAAGATGTAGGGCAAGTCCTCGCCATGGGAAATTCCCATTTTCTGCAACAAGAAGTAAAAAAAAATATTTCAGCAGGGACTCACACGAACAAATTGATCTCCTAAAAAACCTAACATATTCGGGTACGATACGAATCTTTAATATCCGCCGAAAAGACTCTTCGACTATCTGAAAAAAAAAACAAGCGGTCCTGCCTTTTTATCTCGATGTGACTTTACTTCAAATCCATATTACGAATGCAAAATATCATGCGAAAAGCGTCGGGGCGTGTTTTCCGGAGATTCCAGGGACATTTTCCGGTGCATCCACAAAATCTCGATGCGATATTGATTCCCCCGTGGTTTGCACATCACCATTGCAACGTATGTCTCTTTTCCGTTATAAAAAATACAGCGCAATAAAAAATTGATGTGAGCTGATTTTTCTTCATTCGTATACACCGCGGGATACAGGACCAATTTAGCAAGATATCATCTGCAATTTCAAAATTATGCGGTACAATCACCCTATCCCTTGCAGAATAATTAGATTGATCGTGGAATATACAAACTTGGATAACTATATCTCCACTCCACGGCGTTCTCAATCTCAGACGCTTGCTTTTAACTAAAGTTTCTCGACAATGATGAAATTCAGTTTGTGAAACAAGCGCAAGATGTACCGACATTTCAAAGACAGTGACGAATACTCAACATGCGCAATTCCTCTCGCTTCTCTGGTATTCTCACGTGTTTACGGGACACGGATATGCACCGTTGCTTTACCACACGGCAAAGTTGATTCAATTATCCAGACCTTTTGTATATAATCAGTGTCATCTCGAGACGTGCACAATTGAGGAGACAATTGGCGTTGAATTTCGGTCACAATATTACTCTAATCAGACATCCAATCTCCATTTTTTCCTCTAAACATCTGCTAGTCGATTTGGAATTTTATAACACCGAGGGAGCGAAAAAAAATCAGTAGCAAAGAATTTGATGCAGCCCTGTATCTCCAATATTCTCAGACGACAACGTGACACTGAGGATTGACGACATCCACCAGCCTCAAGATCCAATACAATATCCTCTCCGCAATGTGTAGACATCAATTTCGCGGGATTGGAAAAGAGTATAGACTGAATAAAGAAAAATAAAATGGCGAAAGAAAAGTAAAAATCCGCAAGTTTCGAGTCCACGGAGAAGAAATCCACTATTTTTTTTTTCTTTCTCTCTCTCCATCTGTGAAGGGAAGAAAAAAAAGGAGTTGGAGCTCCACTCTCTCACAGGTGGAGGATCAAGAACATATAGTGATTCGGGGCCTTCTGTTCCACGTCGTCGAAGACGTTTCCGGGAATATAGGGTTTGTACTTGGGGTATTGAAGCGGCATAGAGAGACTGCCAAAGATGTTGGCTATGGTTTCAATAATGCTCGGTCAGTCTATTGCCACTGGCTCTACCGGTTTGAATCAAAAAAAGCCCCAGCAAAATATCGATGTTGGCTTTTCTCGTGCTCTTCCATTTTTTTTCACCTCCCTCCCCAGAAAGAAGTAAAGAAAATGACTATTTTTATTCAACTCGTATTGAAACGCGCGATGGGAATTTGGAATGAGGTTACCAACGGATAAAAATGTGGGTATTTGTATTTTTTTTTTCCCGGCGCTCTGCATGCAGAACATGCATGAGGTAAAAAAAAAGTTACATTATTTGGAGACATTAATCTCGATCCAAGGAGCATTCAGATACAAGGGGGAGGAGGAGGAGGGGAGGTTGAGGGGAGACAAAATGCATACGTGAATTCTTTTATGTATTTACATAATTGATGGCGCCTGTCCAAAATGGGGATTCCGAGAAATTTATGCGGAATTGATTTTTACAAATAGCTGGAATGATTTCAAATGGACAGACACCGGGAGAACGTGCACTGAGAAAAAATATAAATCTTCAACATTTGTTTATAACGCAATGATTTTTCGGATAATCTGTGTATAACGGGATTTTGGACGAAGCCAAAGAGGCGACAGTATTTCAAGGGAATTGTTGTACCTGTGTCACGATTAATCGGCTTGTGATTTGGCCATGGTTGAGTTTATCGGACGACTTAACCTTTATGGAGAATCGATATGCCATTGGGTGTTTAGAGTCATGTCAAATCATGTACGGTTAATTCACCGGGGATCAATTCTGGTAGAAGTTTCGAGATAATCGTAGCAGCAGTGATAGTGTCTCCAGGTGTCATTATCTACCGTGTGGTAATCTTCGGCAGCAGTTTCTTACTCAGTGCATACCCATGAGATTCACCCTGAATCGAATACGATGGAAATAACATCTGGTCGTGACCAAACACGGGTTGAGAGGGCTTATTCTTTAATGTTTCCCCGCTGTGCAGTGCGACAAGAGATTTTTTTTTACACTACAGCCATGTCGAGGAAAATTGTTTTCGTATCCCGTCGCTCACTGCGAAGAAGCTTTCAGAGTAAGCCCCGAGGAGACCTGGAACCCTCGAGAACTTCGCCGATTATACCGTATTCTAATCGATCATCGGTATTATGAAAATATTGAGCAAATAGGATTATCTGAATGAGAAACCCCCTGGAATTATCATTCTCTGAGAGACGATGATAACGGTGAGAAAATAATTTGAATGGGTCAAACCACTCGATAAACGCTTGATGATATCGTGGTATCTGTCACATTGAATTTGTCAATGGATCTATAGCAGCTGAGTTGACGTCTACCACGCTCACTATATATATTAATCGCTGTCCCTCGGTTGATTTATGTAACCGAGAAAAAGATATTTATATACGTCAAGCGACGAGGGTTAACAAATTGCCAATGTCACAGCATCGGACGGCCATCGCGACAGATTTTCCTGAATAATTGTCCTTCGAAATGGTGAGTCTCATGCACCTCCGGTGAGCCACTAAACCAATATTGTTGCTGTGATTACTCAGGGCTGAATTATCACGGAAATTTGAGGTGCTGTCCTTCCCGAGGTGATTATCGTAACCAAAATATTGAATATATACCTCTCATGCATTATGCATGTGTCAAAGAATATCCTTGAACATAAATTGTATATTCAATTTCTCTCTTTCGCTGTGAAAACTTTAAACTCCAAAAGTTTTGCTGAAAGCTCCATGATGTTTTCTTTTTCCAGTCACTAATGGCAATTTGATTTTTTTTTTTTTTTACTTTTTTCATTCTCTCAACGACTCTGTATCTACTTGATAATTTCCACTGAAGGAACTCTGAATAGAAGACCATGGAAGACCTCAGGCAGAAAGTTGGTCGTTGGTGGTATTCAAATTACAGTGAGAAGCGTCTTTCACCATTTTCCACTGCTCGTTTCTGGTGGAATGAAGTTCACAGAGCTGTGGGGAAAAGTATCCGGTACCTTTCTACTTGCGGTTTATATGGATCTGGTCGAGCGTACGACGAAAAGTTGGATACGAATTTGTCTCAAGTAGGAGGGGAAATATGAAACGGGGCGGAAAGCGGAAATTCTGAGGGACTCTGAGAGAAAAAAAAAATACCCTTTCATTTGTCTTGAGGCCGGTTGGTCAGATTTTTTTTTCCATCCGTCATTTTTCGATCTCATATGAAAGGCTACAAAATATTTTTATTGCAATCCGGGATTGATCAATTACGAGACCAACACATGAGCCCTTCTGACCTGGAAATCAATCTCCCTCACAACACCGACACAATCAAAAGAGTACGGCGAGAATGAAATTTTGCGCGTCATCTGGCTGCAAGACGAGGACAATAATAATGATCGGAGAAACCCTCACTGACTCATCTGGAAACGAAGAAAGAACCGATAATGATTCCAAGAATATTGCAGAAATTCCTTCTTCGGTAATTCTCTTGCGTAGACCTCCACTTCTTCTTGAATTTCCTGCAATTTTCCGTTATAACGATTCCACTCTGTCATATTTACTTTTAAACGTGCAACACATGGAGCGTGATATTCTGAACTATCGTGGGAAAAACTTTACCCCCACCACTGTTACCGGAGGCTACCACACGTGAGAGAGCCAATGTGAACGGTAGAAATCGGTTTTATTTGCCATTATCCAGTGGTTGGTTCGCCAAAGGTATACCGTGTGATAGTGTACAATAGGTCATATACATGTTATACCCTTTCGCACATGTGTTCAATGTTGAATCGGCAAACAAACCGAAGAGTATTACAGACAAACCTCAACCGAGGTGCATCCATACGGAGACAGGAGAAGAGTGAAGAACCTAACCTCTCAATCTCACTACTCTGCAAACACCGTTGAAGAAATTCGTTTCTCCCCTGATACGTATTACTCAAGTATTGCGAGGGACTGAAGGGCGAGAGAGAGAAAAAAAATGGGGGGTAGAGACCGAGAAAAAAGAGATTCAAATTCACACGGTGCATGAAAAAAACAGAGCCGAGAGGAAGATGTTATATCCACACTGGTGATGGCGGCTGGGATATTGCTGGGGGCATTTTACTTGATGGTGTCTCAACACACCACATACACATACATTCCACTAAAGACAGAAAGGAACTGGCGATAAAGATGAGAAGAGAGCGCACCAGCGCCCTGACGACTGCATAAATTTGAATCTAAATCATGTGTCGTTTATTTTTTTTTTTTTTAAAGCAATTTATTTTCCACCATGTAATGCGACTAACTGTCGAGGGGTGCAACGGCTTCGCTCGGGAGTTGGAAAATGGGCCAGAATTTGAATTCAGCTTTTCCCCATTTTGTTTTCTTTTCAAATAACGATGGAATATCAAACTGGGTGAAAAAATAATCGACCGATATCTCTGCACTGAACCATGACAAATGTCACCCATTAAAATATCACAATTCAAAACATCCTCTCAAATATAATCTCTCAATATAATCCACTCATTTCTAATATTTTCAAAAATAATATAATGATATCGTAACGTCTCGACTTGTCAAATTTTTCAGGCTAATATTTTTGCGAAGTAATATATTTTTAATTATCCGTAATATTTTGACTTGCAATATTTTTCCGGAATATTTTGAGTGGTAATATTACTATTGAATACAATTTTCGAGCTTTCATCATCACAAATGATATCGCAGCCATTTTGTTACTCTGACACTGCCATTTTCTCATTCCTCCACTTCACTCACAGAATTACAATTTACTCCGCCATTTCTTTCAACCATCCAAGGGACAATATGAGTATTGTTTTCAGTGCCTATTATTTCGCCCCTCGTGCACAAGATTCTAGCATTCACATAAACACCGAGATGGTGAAATATCTCGGTGGTATCTACACGGTATCATACATGCTGATATTCCCTGGTGGTTGTGCTGCGTCTGGGGCGACAGTATGGGTTGAAAATAGTTTCGTCGTGGCAGCCCTTTCGAGTTTTGTTAGTGGCATATAACCTCACACTGTCGTTACACTGGCAACCGACTCAGGTCATTCGAGACACCACTCCTTATTTTTCTCTCGCCTTCCTCCATCTCCATTTTGACTTGAAGTACTCTTCATGGAATACTCGGTATGTTGATTTTTTTTTACCTCTTGAAGCTTACACCCTTCGAGTTATATCCCCTCTTGCGGCACGAACTATTTCCATTGTCTCGTCTGACTATTTTTTTTTTGGGTTTTTTTTTAGTCTTCCAGGTTGTTGTGATGCACGGTCGAGACACTTCGTCTGGAGAGATGAGAAAGGGAAAATGGCGATGTACCCGGGGCGCGGTTAGATGAGTCGAGGGAGGATAGGACCCGGGGTGAAATTTAAAGTCACTTTTCCTCGAAGGGACGTGCATCGGGCCTTTTTTTTAATTTCTAAAATCCATCTCAAAAGTAATGAAAATTAATATGAAAGAGTTTCAATGGACTCATCCAATTTCTTCATGGCCTGGAGGAAGGCTAAAGCGAGAGGGCTTCTTCCCTTTGCCATGAAATTTCTCTAGCTTTTATTTCTCGCTTTCGAGATTGTGAATCTAATTACCCCCGACTTTGCAATGCAAAGGTGAATGCGTGAATGAAGGGAGAGCAGGAATGATGATAAAAAAATAAAATAAGTGGAGACGGTGTAAGACGGGCTGTCTGAGAAAGCTGTAGCGAAGCGAGAAACAAGTCAACCTAGTGTTTACTAATTAATGCAACTGGGTGGCGTCAACTGGCGATGCATTGAGATCCTCCGAGTGTAATTAAGAAAACACAGACGTGAAGCGAATAATTGAATGAATCAGTAGTGAATAATTCAGTGACGATGTTGACTGATTCGCATGAAATAGAAATTCCACTGGATTCTTTTCGATATTCTTTCCCCCCCGCATCGACATTTTTCGTTGAAAAATTCAAAAGTAAAAATAGTCCCACGAGAGATCTTCACTCTGAGTGCGTATTGAACGTTAATGCGGTGCTTCATTTGATGTTTGAATTGAAATGTTCAAAGAGGGTCACAGAGCCTTTAAAGTACCATGTAGTGAGGCATCCACACATTGCTGACATCTTGGATGGAGGAATGAAAGAATATGTATACGTGCACCGAGAATTTCCCTTGGCTTCCTTTCTTGTATTACGAGGGCTTCGCGTGTGATGCATATTTTATGCTGGTACGCTCTTATATGTGAAATATTCGACTGAATTTAGCATCGAATATCACGTTTAAATATGCCACCGCGTGAGAAGTATGCGTGGAAGTGAGATATTTTTGGAATTTAGGGGATTCATACGAGAGACTCATTTCAACAACTACAACAACTACTACAATGATTTTCAATAATTCATAGGTATAAGAGAATTGTTATCTCAAGGGAAAAATTTATTTGTGAAAATGATTTTTACAAATTAAAATTTTTTCAAAGATTTTTGGGACTCTGCTTGCCAGATATGTGAGTCATGATTTGAATGTCGGGTAGTGCCGATAATTTTTGCTTGTAAAAAGGAATAAAAGGAGAAATTGCTGGAGTTTTGTGGCAAACATCCAAATCCATATTTTGTCTACTGAATTCCGCAATACAGGCACGTTGCAGTGAGTGGTAGAAATAGTAGGTACGATGGAAGAGGTATGGATAGTTTTCATTTTATTTGGAGGACTGGAGAAATAGCAATCGTAGCGAGTGCGCGTTAACGGTAGTTTGGCGGTTACGCCAGGAACATTCTATGCGATGTCAGGGTGTTTGCATGAATGAGCGTGAATCGATGCAATGACACGCTCAGGGTGACTGAGAATTCTCGTCTGATATGCAGGAAATGACAACAACAATTGGACGGGACGAGTTGAGCTTGAGCTGAGAGTTGAATGCCAAATTTTGGGGTGAAATTAACGGGAGTACAAGTTGGTTGAATGGGTGAAATTGCTGTGAGGTAGTGGTGTTCGAAGAATTTTCATTCTCTTGTCGAGACAATATCGCCTGAGAGTTGATGATGAGGAAGAGAGAAAAAAAAGACAATTTGACCAGCGGATGGTGAAAATACATCCACCGGATTTCACCCTCAGAGGACGATTTCTGCTGATCCAAATCCATAGCTCCACCGATTGTCACAGTACATTATTGACCACACACATATATTATGCCACCGAACCGAGGCAGTGCTATTGCACACGTGCCCGGTTATGTGCACCCCTATGTACTATACAGTACACCCATTGTCTTGACATTCAGTACGCGTTCACCACCCCTACGGCTCTTCCGACACACCCCCCATTCCCTGGTTTCCGCTTCATCCCGGTGTTTCACGATAACGCAATGCACAGATTATCATCTTGAGGAGCCTCCAGAGACAGTATCACATGTGGACCTCAGGCTAGTTGTACCAGACCAAATCTCAGGATTATGAATTGACGAATGATTGCTATCAATTTGATTCATTAAATTTCCAACTGGCCAATGATTGCTCGTCGATTCACGTCATGTTGATGAAAATTGGTCAATTGGTATTTCAAGGATTTGACAAATTCAATGGAAACATCTTTTTTTTTTAACAAGAAATTCATTTTAACTGTCTCTCCTGACGGTGCGAGTCCCGAGAAATTTCCAACTGCTACATATGGAAATTTCTTCAACAATTATTCCGAGCGAATGGCGCTGTCGAAACGTCCGTTCCCTCCAGTCTAGGACAGAGGGACGTGTCGATCTCATTCACTGGTGGAGTGATTCCACTATTCCCACACCCTGGCCATGCAGTTACGAAACATGACTGCATTCTCTGTCAACCGTGATGGCCAGAGGTCGTAACAGTTCGCACGAGTTTCAGTTCGATGCTCATGGCCAAAGTATTGACCTGGAGCTTTTTATGCCCATTGACTCGTACTTTTCAACTTGTTGAAAAACCTTCGCCACTGAAAAACAAACGGCTGTCGGAATATTTTGTTCATAACGTGAAAAAAATTGATAAACAAAAAAAATCAAGCATCCCGCACTGGAAAATTCGCCGTTATCTTTGTTTCCAATTACCAATTCGTTTGTTACCTTCCGCCGTGGAAAAAAAAAAACAAGTAAAATACTACCCCTTTGCATTCAACACCAGTAAATCTCATTCTTCACCAAAAACATTGTTGTTGGAATTGATTGGCATAAATAGAGAACTCTGGTGTAGCGGAATCTCGGGCGACAGTGGTCGCCGGGGAAAGCTAGGGTTTTGTTTGGGGCCGGGGATTTCACTGCGATTCGTTTCATTGAATTCCAATAAATACCGTTGGTTGTGCAATAATTTCCTCCCCCCTCTTCACCAGCGGATAGAGCCAATAAATTCTTTCGTGGACACACCTCAAACACGCCAAAACCTGGGTGGACATTAATAGCTCAGCTGTGTTATATTTCATTTTATATAGATGAAGGCGTAACACGACGGCACAACATAGCGATACTTAACGATTTTTCCGTTGTCTGTCGTGAGAAAGTTGATCGGCAATATTTTTGCCTGCAATTTTTTTTCTTCTTTTTTCACCCTCTTCCATTTTGATGGTGTACTCACAGCAGCGAAAGAGCTATTGAATCATTGAGGCAGCACAAACATTTGTTTATTGGCCTCCGTGCAGAGCTGCCATAAAAATTTCATTCAAAAGTACCCCAATACCCCAGATCGTTGACCCACGCGATATAAAAAAAGGAAGAGGTGGGACATAGAAAAAATACGGGAGAGAAATTGAGGGACAGATAAATGTTGTTGCAATATTCCATTTTGAAATCGAAAGGACTCAGGAGAGTGGCTCGGTGACATCGAAATAGCTTGTAAGGTATTGATTCTGCGTTTAGGTCCGGCTGATTCTTTTTCATATCGCACAGGTAACATTTTGCCGCATCACGGGAAAAATGGAACTGCATTATTCATAAGTAACATCGGTACGGTGCAATGAAACGATGAAAGCCTTCGGTCGTCCTCACCCTTTTTCCACCTTCGTACTACCAGGGAAAGACCAAAGCTCTTCGGGCTTTTTCCTTCTCGCCAGTTGAATTCAAATTCAATGCTCCCAATGCTCGCTCTACGGAATTCTTAACGTCACATTTATTATATCGAGAAGATATGCGGCTGTGGTAGGGGGATACCCCACGCAAGGATTAACTACTTCATGCTCGACACAGCATAATGCCAAAGTCATTTGACAACCTTTTCCTTCCATCCGGGCAAATTAACAATTAATCGCATAAAATTCAATTTTTTATAAAAAACATTTTCGACATTTCCCTCTTATTTAAATACAATTGCTGTTTATCTGCAGTACTATTGCATGAATTTTTGTTTAGTCAACTGAACTCAATTATTCATCGAAATTGATAAAACCAACACGAGATAAATGAATACCGGATTAATTGAGAAAATAGAGCGCAATTTCGAGGCGAATAAAATTATCCCACAATTCTACTCTCATCCCCATGTAATTGAATTTGAAAATAAGTTTTGGATTTACAGTGGGGGAATTCCGAGAAAAAGAGAATTGGAGGGTAAAAAAAAATTAGGAGAAAAGTTTGAGCAACATTGAGATTAATTGGCCCATGGGTAGCGCCAGCGAGCGTATTAAAAAACTTGCGATATTCTGGGTACCTGATGTACCTGTACAGAGTGTTGGTAAATTTCTGGGAGTGAGAAAGTTGAAGTTAATCGATAGCCACCATTGGCTAGTCTAGGTGATGGTGCAGATGGTTGAGAGAAAACAAGAGAGGAAGGACAAACAGAGTGCAAGTGGAAGGCCCCGAGGTATTGAAACTTTCCGATGTGAATATCCTTGGGTACGTGCACTACGTGAAATTCCTCGGGTTCACCCTGGGGTAGGGGACGCGTGCTCACATTTACCGCTGTTCCCCAAACTGAGTATCAACATCAGACCCTCTTTACCCCCTTTCCAACCCTCCCACACCTTTTCCCACGCCCATAACGCCACATGGTACAGGGTGGATGCATGAAATACACGTATGAGTACGTGCTGAGACTCCAGTCAGTCAACCAGTTGCCTACCTCTGGGTTAAATGCGAAAAACCTGATATTTCCCGTCAATTTAACCACGGAGTTGGAAACAAGTGCCAACAGAAGAATGGCGAAATGCGTCTGCCAGTGCTATGATAAACCACTTCATCGTACGAATAATAGAGAAATTGATCGGTTTCCAAGGTTGGTACACACACTGACATATCTATATATGTAAGTGTGTGCGAAGGAACAAATAGACGACGAAAAACTCCCGGTCCCCGGGATTTTCTCTACAACCGAGGGAATGGAAAATTCTGGAAATTCCATCAGGAGCTTTGAGCTTACTTCGAGTTGAATCAATCGCCCAAGAAAAAAAGTTATTTGCCTCTGTGACGTGTTTCAGTGAAAAAACATGAAAAAATTGTCGAATGAGAATTGAATTGAAAGGAAAGATTAAAAAGGAAAAATCGAGGCGAGAAAATGAAGTGGAAAACTGGGGGAAAAAGCGTCAAACGAATGAATGAAAATTCGGGGAACAATATTGGATTTGAGGTGGAAAGCGTCAAAGAGGATTCAAAATTGTCGGGGGACAGACGAGGTCTATTGCCTCGTGGAAACAAGATGGCAGCTGAACAACTATTAAATCGAAATTGAATTGTATTGGAAAATTCGGGAAAAGTTTGGAAATATATTTGCTCTGCGCCAAAGTGAAAATTCCGTTTCACGAAAGGGCATTCTGTTGTAGTTGCCTGATTGATTTTTATATTCGTTGAGTTGTTAGACATACAATTAATAGCTTCACCCGTGCTTTTTTCAATGTGAATATTAATCCCTCATAAAAGCGCTCGCCATTTGCCGATTGAAAAATAGCTCGAGCGAAAATTTGAATATAAATTGAAAGAAAAACTCAAACGTTAAACTGGGATAAAAGAATAAACCGCTTAATAGGGTACATGGTACGTTTAAAAATTCAATTCCAATGTCAATTAATCGTGATCAACGACTGGATGATGAAACAAGTAGGCTTATACACTGCACCACTGTAGCTGAATTTTATGCATATCAAAATAGGAATATTCCCGGTTATTCGACCGGTAGCCAATATGAATATGCAAGTGTACACTGACCCCTTCATTCCCAATTATCGATGTGTTTACGTTCAATTATGTACAAATTACAATAGAATGGGCGGAGATAGGGGAATGACAGAATGGTGAAGCGTTGCTGTTATTATTGCGGTATCGAAATCAATATCTCAGATTTGGTTTCATGGTGGCTGGCCATGTGATGGAATTCTATTTTTTTTTTCAAAATTCCCCATCTCATTGAGGATCAAAAGCAACATTCACCGATTGTAGGGACCATTGTAATGCCCATCCCACAGGCTTTCACTCGTTATCTATTAGGGGAAAATATTGAAGAGAAATGTTGATTCGTTACTGACGGATTACAGATAATTCCAAGCCAGTTGAATTCATGTTCAATTCGTTTTGTTGATGCTTGTCGGTATTTTCCAATTCTTTGCAATTGCATTCGATGGATTTAACGGAATTAGTAATTGATAATTGGCAAATCGCTGGCTTGTGTAAAATTTCATCTGGTTGATTGAAATCTTTTAGAGATTCACTCACCTCCGGATAATCGCTGTCCTTGGCCTGAAAATCAAAAACGTAGAAGTAGGTCTTGGGCATTGGTTCGCTGTCATGATCAGGAATCGGTGCAATGTGATCGCTATTTGGTTTTACGGTATGACGGAGTGTGAAGAGATCACCAGTTTGAACGAGTGGTGCTACAAATTGAGCATCACTCAGTGCTTGAACACAACCGTCTCTAGTGTTCGATGGGTGTTGAGTTGTTCTTTCCCATTCCGTGTATTCGTTAACAATCTGAGGAAAAAAAATATTATCTCATTAATCAATCCGTACGTCAGCAGTGGTTAATTAATTTAGATTAATTTATGAGGCCCCGCGTATTCAAATTCAATGGGGGACTCGATAAAAATAAAAAATACTCAAAACCGATCCTTCAAACACAGTAAATAGAAATCCGAGTCTTCCATATTTATCATTCCCCCTTCCTATCAATGTCATCCCTTCCCGATTACGTGACAGTGCATGTGATTATCCGGCACTCGTGGCCCCTGATACTGTCTCCCAACTTCCTTTTTTTTTTTGTCCGCACTATTTTTCCAACTCTTTTCCTATCCCCTTCCAACTCCTCTGTTTTTATTTTGTTTCTCTTGTTTATCCGATCCATTCGTTTCATCCACCGCCAAATACACCGTTTAACGGATGTTCGAAGATAACAGCCATACGAATATTTATTATATCCAGGAGGACCGTTGCATATCAGTCGAAACTAAACGCCTCCGATACGTGATCGAGAGCATTTGCTTGTTGATGTGATGGCATTTGCCACTATTTCACGTTTTTATGGTTTTTTATCCGGCATCACGTGATTTACCATCGATTTTATCCGATACCGCAGAGAGAAAAAAAAAAGCATGAACGATTTGGGGATTTGTGTATTTTCCATATTTACTATTTGAGTTTTTCAAATGTATCTTTTTTTTTTCGATTGTTTATTCGATTTATCGAAATTTTGACTTACCGTGTAAAAAATTTCGGTCAAGTGGTACGTGTAGGCGTTTCTGACGTATGTTCTTATTATTCTGTCGCGTCTCTCGCCCTCAAAACCAGATTGCACATCGTGCTCAGCAAATCTCCACAGTGCTTCACTCGTGGTTACTCCGAATAACAAGTCGTATTTGTTGTTGCTGGTTATCGGTGTGCCAGGATCATTTCTCTTCGGCATTTGTCTGTGGATAAAAAATTAATCTATTCCTCAGAAAAATTATCCACCAAAAAATTTTCAATTTAGTACTGACGTTATGAAATTGTTGATGAAGAATAAACAATTTTCATTATTCAAATCATACATAAGAGGAAATTTTCTGGGGTATGATTTTTCCGGCAGAATTTTCCGGGGATAATTAAGTACGGATTTAATTAAGCCTTGGTAAGACGGATACGAGGGCAACTTTTCCAGAATTATGAAAGTTTTTTCTTCTGCTGAGTGTGGAGATGTGAAAATGGAGTGAAGAGTAAAGTGACTCACCCATATCCTTGAAACTCGGGTCCAAGATACGACAGGAGGTCCTTCTGGAAGTCAGGCTTTATGACAACTCCATCGACACTCGGTCCAAATGCACTTAGAAAGGACGGAGGCTCAACATCAGCCGACATGAGACGATCTAGTCTTGTATCCCGTAGACAGTCAACGATCAATTCGTGTTCTTTTAGTAGATCAGTCGGTACAGTGCAGTTAACAGCTTTAGCCAGACGAACTGCGTATGTCGCCGGGTCGTCTACCACTGCCCAAGATGAGAGGGCACTCCCGGATAAAAGGATTGCCCGCTTGAACAGCCCTGGAGCAAACGAAAAAAAGGTGTCACAGAATATCAAAGCCCTCATAAATTTCCAACTTCACGAAATGGGAATCCCTCTGAAATTAATTAATTACCGCAAATTGTTTATCAATTACGGTTCTAATTAATGGACGGTGGGAATTTAATTGAAATGTTAATTAATTGCTGAATGAGGATGCTCAGGCTGCCACAGCGCCATTTTCTGCAGCCCAATTTCTAGGAAATGGGAGGGGGGGACTGTAAAAAATTAATAAAACTCAAAGTTTTCCAACAATTTCTACTCTCAGACAAAAAATTCGACATAAATCTCAGCCAGATCACTCATCAATTCCATTTAAAGAACATTCTTGTGTAAAAAAAGGAGAATGAAACAGCAGTTAAATTGGAATTTAAAACTACGACTCTTGTTTCCACGTGCCTCCATTCAACATTCAACGTGTAGAGCCTCATCCCGGGGCTTTGGCCCATGCCAGTGAGAGAAAATTTATTTCCCCTATTAAATGGCACTTTACTCGTCTCACTCTCAGGGACCAACTGGATTCGTTCTGACTTGAACTTTTGATGGTTCAAATATTTTACTCTCCATGTTTATCATAGAATACAAATTGTCGAATTTTTTCTTCCAACAAACAAAAATAATCCGGAGGAACGAAAATTTTTCCAATTAGCTAATTAATCAATTCCTCGAAATCCACGCAAAATAATTACTCACTGAAAACAAATATGTAGAACACATCTGCGGGCAATTTTCATTGATGAATTTTTCCCTATAGAATTTTAACGAGTTTCTTGCCTAATTACTGGATCTTGTATGGATTCATGGAGTGGTGAATAAAAAGTTGGGGGATTATACACTGAAAAATGAACCTGTTTGAAATACAAAATGATGAGTCTTTGGGGCTGGATGAGGCGAGAGGGTAAAAGGTATCTTCATTATCTCCAATGGGCGCCAACGCCCTTCCGCATCCGGTGGATGAAGATGTGTTGGTGCTCGAGGGGCTTCACTGGTACACGTTGAGAGAGTTTTCTCCACGGGAAATCCGCACAAAATTCTCAACAATCTCCGGGACAACCAACTCCCGGAATTTATCCTAATTAGGGAATGCTTCTGAAGCTAGTGCTCTTCCTCTCCGCGCCTCCTGTTTCCCGAGTCTCACGTCTATCATGTTTGGATAGTGCGGTATGAGCCAGGAGAAGGTACACGTTACCTATTATCAAGTATACGGATCTCACTTTTACTATTATCCCTATTTTTATCTCCCCTGAGGAATGCATTGAGCAGTTGATCTGTACAAAATTATATTCTCAGAACAATTTCCCATTGCTGTTCTCGGTGAACAGCAGCAAAACTCTTTTGTATACTTTTTAAAATTTTCAATAACAAAAATTGAGAATTTAATTCAGGATAGTTGATACTGCTCTATCTCCATTTTTGACAAAAAGTATCAACGTAAAACTCAACAGAACTGCTGTCTTATTCATCCTAATCCCCAATTCTCCAGAACGATCATCCAGTATATTCATGCAGGATGGCACACACGCTCGAACGATTGAGGGATGAAGATGAAAAGCAATTCTGGCTGGCTTCCAGTACTAAGACTCTCGACTACGTTCTTCCAGGATATTTTCTCTTTCACTTTATCCAAGAAAATTGTGCACACAGTGTGCGTGAACCATTCTCCCCGGTAAATTCGTTCAGAATATCGTCTGCTCGGATTAAATCGTTACAAATCAGTCAATATTTGCAATATCACGGTATGCCAAATTCGCTAAATGCCTGAAACACTTTGCTCCATCGATTTTCCAACCAATAAAATACCAACGGAGTTATTCTTTGAGTAATTAAAAAATAGTTAACGAGCGCTATAACGAGATTCATAGGTGAAAGGGTGAAAAAAAAATAGCACCTGTAAAATTGTAATGGGAAATTTGTTTGGCATGTGTCCAGAGCACGCGTGTGCCTGCGTCAGCATAAAATAAAAGTATTTTCCAATGGGCTACGAAATTCAATACGAGGAGTCCTAAAATCTCGATGCCATAATTTACGGATATAATACCCACCGAGCGAGTCGTTAGGCAAAATAGTGTTACGTAACCTATGAATGGGAGACGTGATGGCAAAGCCACAGAACTTTAAACGTGCAGTTGATGTGCTGGGGCTCGGTGAGAATGTTGATGGCAAAATATGGGGGAATGAAGATATAAAGTTGCCTCGGGTTAGATTATACTTAATTCAGCACGCCACATGTTGCTCACGTGGATTTAACCTTTTTTTTTTCATAAACTGGTGGAGAAAATTTATGGAACACCGGAGAAAACGACAGTGTTGGAAAATTACACTTGGGATTTAAAGAAATTTTTAACAGTATAGTATTTATGAATGAAAAGCGGAAAATTGGGACTTTGGTTTGAAATCCCTCAATTTTTTCACTGCCGAAATCCACGGAATTGTGGGAATCTTATCGAGAGACGTGGGAAAATAATATTTTCCAAAAGTTTTTTCTCCATCTGCCAAAGTTATCAGGAATGTATGAGCGCAGTAGGACCAATGTTGCCGTATTTTGCATGGGAAATTCACTCAGCAACTCTCAATATGGTTTTCCGAAGTCGTCAACAAAAGGAGGGAAACTTAATCCAACTTATAATACTACTGTGTCTGTCATACTGCTACTGTACAGAAACTTGTTAGCAGATGGTATGTTTCCCACTCTATCCCTTCTCATTCAGCACATATTTACTGGAAACAAGAGGCAAAGATACTCAATTACAGTGTAGATGTACGCTGATAACTCATGAGGAAGTTTATGTAAATTGAATTCACAGACACCTAATCCGAAATCATGAGCCCCGAACTTGCAGCAGATATTTGAGAAAACGAGATATTCCCTGTCGAAGCGAAAATATTTTCATAAGACTCGGTGATGAAATGTCATTCCAAATATATAAGTGGAAATTTTTCGAATAATCACTTACCGGGAATAACAGTGGGACTGATGGCGAGAAAGTTGACGCATGCTGCACCCGTTCCATGGCCCATCAGTGTCACATTACCAGGATCACCTCCAAATTGGGCAATATTCTCTTGTACCCAATGAAGTGCAGCGAGTTGATCCATCAGGCCATAATTGGCTACCCTGGCTTTAGTTTGAGGTGAAATATTGGCATTTAGGAAACCGAGGACACCTAGCCGATAGTTCATGGTAACAACAACTTGATCTGTGTAGCTAGCCAGAACAGAGCCGTCGTAGGGATTTCCCGAGCCCCAGTCGTAGCTCTCACCGTGGATGTACAAGAGTACCGGATGCCTTCTACCATTGTCCGATGATCCTGTAACAGAGAAGTTTGCAAATGTATAAAACACTAGCTATCAATTTATTCGTTGGAGACGGGTGGTGGGGAAGAGTTTTTCAGTGGCAGATCACGTAGCACTACTGATAGCGTCAGCGACCTTATCGACATCCTTCCGATAGTCGTAAAGACTCGGGGGGATGAATAACAAAAACCAAGTCGTCAGATGGAGGGGATGGGAAATGAAAAATTTACGAGTGGTAGTTCACTCGATTTTTTTTTTTTTGGAATTTCCCCGATTGGTTTCTTTCTTTAATTTTCGACATTTTCGTCCGGTGGAGAATGGAAATTGAGAACAAATATCTGTGGATAATTAGAACCGCGAGGAATATCTTTGATTCAATCACTGCGAGAGCGAGAGGAAGACGGGGGTGCGGTGGAGGAACAATAAAATATAGTCAAGGGAATATTTTCAATGTGGGGTATCCGAAACGCGAACGAGTGCGCCGTTCGTGATTTACTGATAAAATGCGGACAGTGTCCGACTATAAAGTTACTACTGGGTCTCTGTATATTCACGACTTGGGAATACTCAACTCTCTGGAATTTTCTAATGTGGGTTTTCCGGGAAAAGTTTGGGAAAATGGCATCAATTTTTTCAGAATTCTGAATTCCAATTTATCTCTTACTCTCGCATTGCCAGGACACGAGGGATATTCTCATTTTCCATGAAATTTCACGCTCCCTTTTTTCTTTAATATCCTCCCGTTCGATGTGATGTTAGCGCCAGATGGTTTCCGAAGGCCTTTTTATTGTGAATATAAAACAGCACCTGACGTGCCCCTCTGACCTTCCAGATATTTTTTTTTCTCGTTGAGCTAGGTCTGCTATCAATGCAAGTGCCTATTTTAATATTGAAACGAGATTCCTATTTTTTTCGGGGTTACAAAAAAAATTCCAAAAATTCGGGAACTCGGAGTGAAGTAAATTCGAAGAGGTATTTTTCAAAAGGACTTTTTTCATTTCTCACAAATGAAGTGCTAAGCCTGGGGTCCTTCAGATGAACAGAATGGAGGGATGATTGAGGGCAGGGAAAGAGTCCATCAACAAGAATAAAAGAATAGCTGTCTTATCGAGACAAAAGCACTATTGACCGTATGTCTGGGGCTGAAGAAAGCTCGACATCTCGAGAAATGATACCAGAATAACCCCCATAGATTTTTCTGAAAGATCACAAGAGGCCGTTTCCTGCGGAAACTATTCAGGAATATTTTGGATATTCAAAATGTTTAACAGTGTAAAGCGGTATTTTATTTAAAATAAAAAATGGATGACACGACGCAGCATAAAACTGATGAATGACAGTTTGTCCAATCCCGCGAAAAATATTCGACACTGGGAAAAAAAATGGCCTGAGGCCGTAATGAAGTGAGAGCGGTTTCGAGAGTTATGAAATCTTGGTGATGGATGATGGGGGCAACACGAAATCGATCATTTCCTCGATCTCTGCGTTCCACTGGAGCCCCTGGGACATCTGTCCCACGGCTGTTTTCCCTGTTAAACCCTAGGATGTGGTGAAAATCGATGGAGTTCTTGGGGTGCTTTGGGATGCACCATCAAATAGACTTCATGCTAATTGGAGATTAATGAATGCGGGTAGCCCCCGTACACGATCAGAGTCAATCGGACAAAAGTTAATTGCTGTCAATTAACTTGATTCTCATATTCGAGAGAATTAGTTTCATAATGCTCTATTCCACGGACAATTCGGATGAACATGTTTAACGTTTGACGGTATTCATTACGAGTGACCGGTTGATGGTCTCATCTATATGATTTCTATGAGCTTGGTCATGTGGATTATCAATTTGTTATCGTCACAATCGCGTGGAATTCATTAGTCATTTCAAGCAGTTGTCTTCATTATTCCCGAAAAATAAATCAATTCAGTGAACGATCTCTTTTCATTGTCCAGCGAGGGATAAAGAGAAATAAAAAATACAATTGCCACTGGAATGAGCGCCGGGCGAGACATGCGTTTGTGCGCCATCCTTTTGCAACAATTAATTTTCGTTTAACTTAATTAAATTTCTCGGGCTCACAGAAGCAGGCCAGCTCCGATGGAATCTGCTGGGAGGTCGTGTATACAACTTCTACTCTTTTGAATTCTTCTATTTTCTCACCTCTCGCTCTCTTCGGGCACTGAAACTCCTCTCATTCACGAGACGCAAATTGATTTCCGTCTGTAACTGGAATACAGCGCAATGGCTATCGCGCGAATGGTATGCCACACTGTTTTTTTTTTATTCCCTATTTTATACACGTAATTTATCGTAATTTGTTTACACATTCGAGGAATTAGGGGAATGGCAATGAATCGATGGGAACTCACGGAGTTTAGGGGAATGAGGTTTGATTGGATTTATTCTTCGATGGATTATCGCACATATCGAATCATTGTTTTTTTTTTTTTTGTAATGAAACTCATCATTGAGTTCATAATCTGCTGAAGGAAATGGGCAACCATCTGCATGAAATTCACAGCGGATTGAATTGTCAATTGTTAAATGGATTCCAATACCATTTCTCATTATTCCAAATTTCCATTCGTTCATCCATTTTCGCCGTCAGTGGATTCATCTGGGGAATGGGTTTTAGCCGAATAATAATTTGCATGGTGGTGATGAGTAACAGGAGAATGGGATTTCCATTCGATTTATAAAATAACAAATCTGTGGATTTTGTAGTGCTTCGTAGAATATAATGAATGTTATGTCTGTTTTTTGCCGAGAGCCCTTGAATTTCACACTGGGCTTGAAATATTGATCCTTTGACAAAAAAAAACAACTCGCCACAGCGTGATCTAGCGTGAAAGCGATCTGTCGTTTCGGCCTTTGAAAGGAAAAACTTGGACTGGTGAGAGACAGGTTGAAGCTCACACACGAGAGCGTACGGTCGGATAATTGTGAAGGGCTCTATTTTTTCGGAGCCAATGGGGCGGTTACCCACGCGAACGAAAAATTTTTCAAACGCCTAACGAACCCAACGCAGATCGTTCGTCAGGCCATGAAATATTTTTTTTTTACAGACCACGGGAGGTCGTGCCCTTGTCCTCAACGGACGAGTGAGTGGGAATTTTTATAACCACCCCACGAGGGAATATAAATATAAAAAAAGTGAATAAAATTTTTCGCGAAAAAGGCAAGGCGAATCCTTTTTTTTTCACCATGTGATTCCCGGATAAATGTCACTTGCTAAATATCTGCAAGACGTATGCGATAAAGTTGAGCCAAAATTTTCAACAGACCAATGATTTTCCCTCCCCATGAAGAGGAGCATGTGACATTCTGCCCTCCGAGCAGAACTGATTTATCCGAAAATTCTGGCCGAGTTTTCAAAGTGAATTACGACTGTAGTGGTGTGTACTCGTGCGTCATAACTCGTGATACATTATCGTGAAACAACCGGTGAAACGGACCCACGACGACAGCAAGTAACGCGTGGAGGGTGGAGTGGAATGGGAATGGAGAGTTCTGGAAAGAGGCCACGAAAACTCCAGGGGATGAACTTGCAAAAGTGATGCGACAACTTTGTCCCCAAATTGGAGGAGGAAACCTGAAGGATCATAATAGGATTTTGATCCATAAAAATTGGAGAGTGGAGGTCGATAAAGTTCATTTGCAGAAGTCAAATAAATGCTGAGACTTTGGTAAGAATGTGACGAGACGTCACGCTCAATGACTATTCACATTCTCAAGCGGACATGTATGCAATTGTTACAAAAATTTCCATCAACCCCCGACAGACAGAATCGCAGCGAGGGAATTCACCCCATCAAAACGAGGATAAAATCGAACATAATAGTCTCTCCATATGGATGATTTCAACTTGGTTCTTGGTTCTCTGAGGCACCCACACAATGAGAAACCCTTTTGTTATCCATTATTCTGTTCTCAACGGTTTTCCAGTGTATCCGATGTACCGTAACATTCCGTTTTATATCTTCAATCGTCCATCATGTTCCTGCGATTCATAAAAGAATCCATTCCATCGGACTATTCACTCGGATCCTTAATCGCATAGACATTTTTTCGCACTATCATGGATCGAAACAATGAGAATTCGTTTCCATATCGGATTTGTCAAGTACATGGGGTAGGATAACGAGTGGATAGAAGACTCGATGATTCCAATCGTGCTATCGTTTGCTTTCCTAAAATAAAATTTATACACACACGAGCACATCAGTTCATTCGCTTCAATGACTTCCAAGAACTATCAATTCGATCAATACCAAACACTTACCGTTAACTGAAATTCCATGCACACAATCTTCTTCATCAGTGAGCATACCTGAATGCCTCAGTTTGAGGATCAGAGGAGACTAGCAAATAGCAATGACATTAGGTTAAGAGATCTCCTCTACATACCTACCATTAATACAGTACAAGTCGGTGGATTGAGACAAAATCAAAGATATTTCTCGTGGTTATGGGCCAATATCGATTTTTTACTCCTCGAACAGTAACCAATCAGGAATAAATGCACTCTTAGGACCATTGGGTTCTGATTGCACGAGGCTCTTTTCTCTTTTTCTCTCTCAGCCTTTTGGAGATGATATCAATCGCTCGGGTATTCGCGAGAGCCAGGAAGTCATTATCCTCTGCTTCAGTGTGAATAAAAATTAGGGGATTCACTTAGTGAAATTTTCAATGAATTTTCATCGACAATACCCATCGATTTTCAAACTCTGGAATTCAACTTGACTTTCTCCACCTTCTTGATCAGTGGTGAAGAGCAAGAAGTGGATGTAACTTCGTTTCCTCGAGTGAGACTGGACACTGGACTCTGGACTCTGGACAAGACCACTTTTCCATTTCGTTTGGAGAAAAAATATTTGCCGAGATGAAACAAATTATGGAATCCTCGAAGACAACTTTCAGCTCATCCCCTTGAAATTCATCATCGGTATTATTTATCATTCATCTATTCACCATTGGGGTAAGAATGAATCTTGAGAATAAAAGAGTCATTAAAAAGAAAATTTCCTCCCCTCAAATGTGAATAAAGGGCTGTGGAAAAGGCAGGTAAAAGGAGGTCGAGAAGAATGCAAGGTGTTGATGAAAAGCACTGATCCCAAGACGATTAGTCGAGTTAATTGCTAGCATGCCATTCAACTACCATGAATACCCAGTGGTTCTATGGTAAAAAATAAATACAACTACCTATCATCCTCGTCTCTTGTGACTTTCTCTGGCCTCATTCTTGCCACTAACCTCGGGGAAGTGGCCCCGTGAATATTTGATAGAGTACGTCTCACCGTATCCTTTCATACACCCAAGTTTTCCGGGTATTAGCATAGTAAACATGGATTTACGTTACTTGCCGTTATACTCATCCCCCCCCACCTCCCCCCTTTCCCCCTGCACGTTTATTCACTGGCAACTTTGGAAAGTTAAGTGAAACACTTTGGCCCGGCGTTGAAAAAATATTATTATGAATCATCGAGAGCTTTACCGCCACTTTAAAATGGCTCTCTCAATTTCTCGCGTCAAATTCCGGATATTTTAACAACCAAAAGGTTAATTTAAGGATAAATTAACGGAATAAAATGTATTTAACTGCCATGAGTCATTTGAATTGAGGATTTAACTCGTGATGTCGTCTAAATTCTTGTGTAGCCACGCCTGACCACTTTCATTCCATTTTCCCTTCAGCCCCTTTTTATCCACCCCTGGGAGGACATCTGCAACGCATCTCAAATATCTCCAATGGCCTTTCTCAAGTGTCTCAACGTGATACAGAGTCTCAAGCAGAAGTGGCAATCAGGAGGCACCAACTCCATTCGCAGTTTATAACCAGTGGTTATGAAGGTTTTTGCGGTGCGGGGGATAAAAAATCCGATTTTATGGACCTATGAAAACCCCTTGCAAGTTTTTATATCCTCTATCTTGGGTTCAATTCACTCCCTCTCTCTTCATTGAGACTTTTTTTGACTGGTGAATTTTTCGCAGTGGCAATTCATTAAGAGCGATACCTCGAAGAACACAATGTTTAACGTTTTTCCAACTTGACAGTAATTATTGGCTATTCAATGATCATCTGATCTGAAATTTCCACGAATGTTTGATTAACAATTATTTTAAATATTCATATCTACTGGAATTTTTATGATGATGAGATTGCAAAATTTATTTAGTTGCAAATGAAACTCTGAGAATGCAGAATGCAGCGAATTGTCTTTATGAGTTGGGGATATGACGATGACATTTACCCGACGATACGAAATTGTGCGAAATGACGAAATAACCCAACCGCAAGATTAAATCGTGCGCAAAGAGAAACGGCCACAGACATCATCCCTGAATACATCGTACGACGAGAATTCACCAGTGGAAATGAACAGAAATGGCTCCTATAACCAGCGACATCTGGAAATCCCATTCAAATTACCCTGTACAGGGTTTAATATCAGAGAAGAGGCCGTGACGAGCGATTGCTGGAATGACTACTTCACCTTCAGATTCTCGAGAATCTTTACTGTCACTGTCGTCATGGCGAACGTGTTCCATCCATATACGGGCATTTTAAATTGCTGGTAAAAGTCGGAAAATGGAATTACCCCGGTTTTCCATTATTTTATTGCGCCTCACTTGACTTCTCAGCAGTTTCGCCGGTCTTTACGGTTTTTTATCGGTGGATTTTATCGGTGAGAGACTCGCGTTAATGGGTACCTACTTCATGTGCAGTGATTAGAGCTTTTATGAGAGGATTCTCGTATCGAAGAACAAGAAAAAGAAATAGAATGAATTATTATCTGAATTATTCATTGGCACGGTTTTTCCTCCTCCTGTTGCTTATGATTTTTTGATTTTCACAAAAAAAAATATATATATACGAGCGATCGATTCACTATTCGAGAATCGAATAGTGAATCGAGAATGGTCATTATCGAAAATAATGGAGACGGCAAAATTGGGGATTTATTATTTTTTTTTATTTGAACTGGTGGACGGTATTTTGAACACAACCACTTGGTTGAAGCAGTTGGGGGTGAAAGTATAGGATAGGGGCTGCACTCGCATACGCCACAGCCTGGAAAAGCTCTGGCATTGTTCCGGGATTAAAGTATTACTCGAGCTTCCTGGTATCTCACCCCTTCGATATCTCTGTATGAACGTTTTTATCCGGGTTGGTGTGAATCAAAGGGCCACCTACACATTCATAAACGTAACGCAGGGAATGTATTGATATGGACTCGTTGGAAACCGGCCATTGGCTATTTGTTCCGATGTTTTTTGTGCTCATTCAGGCGATAAAAAATACCCTGCACCCAGACAAAACCCCTCGCATCAATCGGTTTAACATTAATTAATAATAAAATGCTTGAATTGTGGGTTTTTATGGGTGTGTGATACTACGATAAAAAGGAGAAAGGAAATCAATCTCGAAATATCTCGAGATATCTCGAATGACCGTAAAACGACATCGAGTCGCCGTAGGAAAATTTTGAAAATTCAAAAAATCTCAGGAATTCTAAAAATCGCGCGAATTTGGAAATCATTGCGGAAATCAAGGGAGGCTGCAAATTGTTGAACAAATTTTTCCTAGGGGCGGAGGATCGCAGAAATTTCAAAAATTCAAGTAATTTCGAAGAATTGTCAGCGATTTCCTGGTGCAAATTCTACAACTATAATCGTATTTATTATTACTCGTGAAAGAGACGAATGATCTCGGGGAGGTGGATAAAAAAAAATAGACAGGACAGTGACTCATAATCTAACTTGGCGTTTCATCCATTTCCCTCTCCCGCGAGAGTTCACACTGGCCCCAGGACAGTGCCCAACTAATACCCAACCCCCTGGTACATCAAGGCGCCCTGTGACACGACGAGAGTGGAAAAAAAAATCCAGCAAAAGAGATACTGAAAGGAAATGCAACGAAGAAACAAAGCCCCGGGAGTTAGTATACTCCGGTGTCTTGCTACATCCTGTCGGTCCAGTTAAAAATGGCAAAATAATGCTTCGGGGAAGAGGATCCGAGAAAAGTTTTTTAAACAGGATGGGGGACAATTTCCAAAGGGGAAAAACGACTTTTTTCCTCTCAGAATCCAATGCCTGTAGGAAATTCGAGAGGAGATTCATTTGCCGTCTTGTCGTTTCATTATTGCAACCGGCAAAATGCTATTTATTCAGATCTAATAAATGAGTGATAAGTCAAATTATGTGAGAACTAAATTTTTGGGAGGAGAACGGAAAATACTTGGATACCCTTGATAAATAAAATTGCGAAACAAGTTTTCCGATGGGATACAATAAATAATTCAGTAATCAATTTAAACAACTTTTGCTTGCACCCCTGAACTATTTTCATTTGCATGCGGGCGAGTCCCTTGAGTGGCTTTGATTTTATTTCACCGTGCCAACACTGGCACAGGTCTCTCTCCCATTCTTCCACCAATCTCATTCACCCACCCTTCACACTCTGTTTTGATTGCAGCCCGTAGGTTTTTTACTCATCCCCCCCCCCCTCGTGTTTTTTTCCCTGTCACTCTGTTTCACTCCCTCAACAACGAGTTCAAAGTTCCTCGTCACTGCGGGCAACTTCTGTTTTTTTTTTTGTTTTCTACCTCGGGATTTCATTTTACCCCTTTTTCGTTCTCACTTGACTCGGCATTTTGTTGTAATAAAAATTTGTACATTTTGACCCGAGCGGAAATACCGGAATAAATCAAAACTTCTGGGCAGCGAGTGGAAAAAAAAAATAATAATAATCCGGTGTTTGTTTGAAAACTGCGTGTTTACATTTTTATTGCAGCACGAGGTCTTTTCATCGAATAACGTTTCAATTCAATGCGAAAATCACTGGAATATATTTATTTATCATCGATGTCGCACATGCGTTTGTTCCCAGAAGGAATTAATTCTCCCAAATGAATTAATTCAGCGGACGATTCTCGCAATTTTATAATGACCCTGTTTATAATAGACCAATCTACCTGATTTCGCCATTGTTTTGCCATTGATTTGCTCTGGCATGCACCAACGAGATAACCAAAAATTTTGCAATGATTGTGATTATGCTCCAATTGACCCCTAGCAAATAACGATAATGAGATCAAATGATTTTTGCGGTCGTCATATTATTCCGCGGTATGCGCGAATTTAATCAGAGGAAAAGTGCAAAACGGTATTTTACGCGAGTGTTTTGCGGTTGCTTGGGTGCAAAATTTCATAACGAACGCTCAATGCGCAATGACCAGCACAATAGCAATAAATGGATAATAACAATGAGTTGATAAAAATGTAGACAGCTCGTTGGGCGAAAACCGCCGTTATGGGAGTTGCTGTTGAGATAATCACAATAATGATACGAACCAGAAATGATATTTGAGCTATTAAAATAATTGAGGTGGAAATATTCCACGAGAAAAACGAATATTCATGAATTTTATATTCAGTTATTCCGCGTCGATTGAAAGAGAAAAATAATTCGCTGGAGATTATCAGGATATCCTAAGGCGCAATTAAATTAAAAATTCAAATTCAACTAATTGAACTCAAAGCGGATGGCGGAATCGTTGTGGTATTCGATAATTACTCATTTTTTCAACGTACAAATTTAATTACGGTTATCCAATAGATATTTTACTGATTTACAAATATTGTTAATAAAGCTCGCATATTGAATTAATTATTCAATTCAGTGGAACATTTTCCATGACTACCAGTTTTAATAAACAAAAATCGGACAGATTGGAGAGATGAAATGGTGATGGAAATTGTAAACGATTTCAGTTGAAAAATTCTTCAGATTAAGTGGTAATTAGTCGGTAATGTGAAGCTCCAGTATTTTATTTCAATGGTGCCTCTATTACAGCCGAAGTAAATAAAACCTGAGAGAGGAGTTTCTGCATTCCACAGACATAAAATTTCCCGGAGATCGTGGAAACAGATATGAGAGATGAAATTTTCTCCGCAGTAGAAAGAGCCATTACATACGACGAGCCGAGAAAAACGTCATGAAAGACGAGTACCATTGGTAGACTATTTTTTCCTCAGTCGGTTCATCTGCTAAAGTTGTCAAAGATACAAGAATAAAGGATCCACAGGAAAAACTGATTTTCACTCGAATAAAATTCATTGGACCGGAGAAAATGATTTTCAGTTAATCCACGAATTCCGGAGACTAAAATTTTTATCAATTAATTAAGTAAAAGGCTGAAACGCAGGCTGTTACCTCGATGAAACAATTTTCCCGTCGCCGAAGACGGATTGTCCTCGAGAAGAAGTAAAGTATACCGGGAAAAGGGTAAGAGGGGTTAAAGTGAATTGCCCCTCCCCCGGTCCAATCACCGCGAGGAATAAAATATTAAATGAATTGCCGAGAAAGGCTTTACGTCCAACCGGATTTCCGGTAGATCCTCATACCGAGAAAATGCAGACTGACATGCCGGGCCTTCAAAAGAACTCTCACTTCGATGAAATTACTCCTCATTTATTCCCTTCAATTAAATTCTCATTGGGATTGAATTTTTATCCTATTCGTGATTTTCGTGAAAATTCCTTGGTATGAATAAGTAAGTCGGTGTATGAGAGGGTGGCATAAATATTCAAACTCCTGTTTCCCCTTTTTGAGAGGAAACCACTTCCAAACGATAATTTCGGGAGCTTCATTTTAGACGCATCCATTAAGGCTCTACCACAGGCTAGGAAAAAGGGTGGACTCCTAGCTCATGATTTTCAGTGAGTGAACCACTGGGAAAAGAGGCAAATACTTGAAGCTATGGAGATTCTACCAGGGAATGCGCTAATCCCCTGGCATCTCATTTTTACGACACGTTAAAATCTCATCAGCTTTTTTACTCTCCCTCTCTATTTCCCCACGAAATTTCGCTAAATTCTCGTCAATTTCATATTCTAGTATTACATTCACATTAATACAAGAGCAAAATGTCGGGTACATGAATTTATATTTGAAGATATATACAAAATATATGGAATTTTGATTCACGTCATGATTTTATGAGACTTATATTACCTCCCACTTGGCCATTAAAATTATTAAACTAATTGACTCATGTCTCCCTAAAAAGCGATTAACTTCACTTACTCTTGCCCGTCCCCTCGTATTTCAAACTTTAGCCGCATAAAATTCAAATATTTACGGCCAGTAAACAGTAATAAGAATAATTTCACTTTCGAGGCGAAATGTGACATTTCTTCAGTGTGATGCCTTTCAAAAAATACGAGGGAAGTTATCCTCACGACACATTTCACGAGACGTAAAAAAAAAAAGTTGAAAACCCGGCAAGACGGTAAGTAGCAGTCGTCCCGGCCCGCTTTTCCTCTCGGATATTTATAGATACCCATCAAGATGTTAGATTACTGGAAGGAGCCTGTCCTGATATAATTCACCGTCAGTTATAACTCTTATTTTTCATAAAACGGTGTTCTTGATACAACAATGGTGCATAACCACAACAATTTTCTGTCTGGTGTTGGTAAAACATGTGGAAGGGATGGAAAATATTCAAATTTCATTCGTTATCTGTTGGCTTGCGGGTGAAATATTAATTCTTCTTTTTTTTTCCCCGCTGGCTGTACGGTAATGCAAGTATCTGAATTTTCCACTCCTGACGCTTGCTGCAGTGCATCAAAGTGGCGGTGGAAAATGAAAAAAAAAATTAATAATGCCTCCATGTGGCAAGGTCCGTAGAATGGACAAAATCCGGATAAAATAACTGACCATTGAGAAATAAGACAAAATCAGGTGTCCCCGTCTCCTTTTCTTCACGGCCGAGGCAATTTTTATTTTCCAACGGACGTCTATCCTCATGTCGCGCCAACCCAAACCGCCATGGAAAACTTTCAACCTGGAGTGCTTTTTTCCCCATCCCTTACCTCCGGGAAGTTGTACGCCGGTGAAATTTTTCTCAGCGAATTTTACAGCAAAGGCCCCGAAGGCTCCTTTCGACCTGCATACGATCCGCTTGACTGTATACACCTACCAAGCTTTTTAATTAAAAACCACCGGTGATTGGAGAGCGGTTGATATGGAACTTTTTCTCTGTACTACACTTTCATTTTTTTTTCCATCCCTCCCCTCCCGAGTTTTTCCACTCCTTTGTTGCACTTTTTACCATAGCGCTGTTTATGAAAGCTTGCGCTTTACTTTTTCGTATAGTGTGACGGTAAAATATGAACAGTCGAGATGTGATTCATTCGCGAGAATTAGTCCGATGAGAATTTTTTCATTGTAGATTTTTTTTATTTTCCATTAATAACTGCGAAATAATTGAATTTTTTTGTTATTCATTATTCACATATCGTGAGTTTGGCGAAATGATTTCAGGCAAAAGCGAAATTGCACGACGAAGTGAAAAAAACCTATAGGAAAATGTCGAAAACCTGGAGTAAATTTCCGTGTAAAATTTTCACCAGCGTAAATCAGGAATCCCACATAACTCTCCATGAATGTCCCAATAAATTCCCAGTGAATTTGTTGCCCCCCATAAATAGACAGACAATAAACCACTTCAAGCAGTAGCCACTGATCCGCGCAGCGGGTCAAATTGGTTGGAATACGTAGTAATATCCACCTAGCCGTTGGAAAGTTTTGCCATGATGGTGAAGGGAAAGTGGAGACGTTGGAGTAAAAGTTAGGGAACAGTCGTCACGCGTATTTCCAAGAAAACACATTGGTGGCGAGGAGTAACCGTAGCCCTTGTACGTTGCACTCGCATTGTATCTCAGAGTTAAGTCGGAATCAGTGTTTAGTGCTTTTAAATCAAGCTGGTTTCTCCAATGTTACCCTCCACTATCCAACACACCCTCGCACTTTTCTCATTCACCTGTACGTTTTTTTCTTATATATATATATATTTTTTAACCCCCTTTTCCCTCGTTTCCGCTCACTACTATACTACCTGAAGCGTCGTAGAGTCGACCCCAACCGTCTATATTTTCCACCCGTTGCTTCTCTCTTCGCTGGTATACACCAACACCATTACCCCTCTCTCGGCTATTTTTATTCCATTTTATTACCCACGTATCTTCTTGAATTTGTATTGGAATATAGGAAAATGGGGGTGTTTATCAAGGAATCACTGGTTGAAAATTGAAACCGAGAGGATTTTTTGGGGTATATTCTATAACGATGACTGGGGGACTATTTTTCATCGTGACATTTAACGGTAAATTTTCCACAGGCATTGTGTAATGAAGACACTATGAAAATAATCATTTAATCGCATCATAATGCACACATCGTACAGACGATACATTATTTACGCGATATCAGCTGCTCTCTCCCCTCCATAATTCACATTGCTGATAGTGACACGTGTAAATGCTTCATCCAGACCCTGAAGAGTGATGAAGTAACAATAACACTGAAAGTTCTGTCCTTGAACGGTACAAGCTCCTGCATAAGACTGGATTAGCATACATAAAGCCATCCAGCAAGGAATTCCATTAACTTTAGTAGCGTGGGGGATCAAGCGAGGGGTTGTAAAAAAAATGGCAACATATATTAGTGAAGCGGACTTGTAGTTATGGTCTTCACACGCCCCTCAGGAAGTATGACTTAGGGGAGAGTACACAGCAGTGAATTCATTAGATCCTGCAATCGACCATTCTCTATTCTGGTCTTAAACCGGAAAATCCAACATCTCAGCATACAACACTCTGAATTCACCATCAACTCTTCACACGAGAAGACATAATCAACCAACATGTCTCTCACGCTCTCTAGATTTTCTCATTCCAACTCGATCCAACATCATCGCACTTTAATTACGGAAGTATCAACCGAACGAGGTGAACACCGAGATCAAAGCGAACTTGAATTTTTTCGATCTAGGTTGCAGTCATTACTTCAATTTTTCTCCCAGCAAGCAACATCACACGACAGCTTGATCTCCCAAGTGCACCGTACAAAAGTGCCTTTGTCTCCTCCATGCGGTTCAACGATCGTGGGATTAATTTCCGGAAAATAGTGGACTTATGGTGCTGGTATTATCCTGTCGTCCAGACCTCTCTTTTTTTTAAAACCGTGGGCCACGTGACATTGATCTCCTCCTTTGGCTCAGAGATGTATTAAAATGTGGAAAAATTCCAGTCGTAGGGGTATCCAACATCAAAGGCAACATGTTGGCGAATATATTTTCTTTGTTCATGGATTTTGCGTTCTTATTGGGCGCACGTTCTCAGATCATTGGTAATTCGAAAAGGGGATCGATACGGTGGTGTATTATCCCATCTCACTTCAGCCAGAGAACGTTTGGAAGGAACTAATGAGGTCCGCTGAGCAGGAGCTCCAACCGGAAACCTCGGGTTTTCACTGAGCAGGCTTTGTCCACACAAAGGACTTCCCTAAATATATCTATTCCAAGGGATCGCCTGATTGTCGATCCATTTCGACAGTTCCAAATTCTTCACAATCTCTTGTCCTCCAACGGTTTCGCCTTAACGGCGTTATCGTCACTTTCCGCAAAAGCTCTTGCCGAATCTCCTCAAGCTTTCGGCTGGGATTTGACGCTGATAATACGCTGACAATTGCCTTCTATTATTTTCCCTCGGAAAATTTCAATATCCTGGATTAATCGAGGAATGTTCGGTGGATAAAACTTCCATTCTACAATGATTCCCCAAAATATTCCACATACAGGGGTAAATACAGCGACTCGATGGATAGTGCTTCTGGCAGCTGTGGTACATATATCCTCGAGGAGAGGAAAACATACTAGCTTTCCTGTATTTGAAGAGACAAGTACTGTATACCCATTACAAATTCGAAACTTGCAGCAAAGTTATTCCCAGTGTGTAGTCTACAGCATAATTTCAAAATGAATTCACGAGTGTGGGAGAGAGTGGAAATATTATCCCACTCGTGGTCATCTCATTTTCACCACTCGTCGAAGTGTACCGACCAGTTGTTCCCAAAATTGTTCATTCTACCAGTACTGGAGTGAGAGCTTCCATTGAATATTCGGCTAGCTCAAGCCCAATGTATCCACTGTTCGACCATCTAATCGCCGAAGTTTATTCAAGTGAATTTAATGCTATTCCAAATAAATTCCGGAAATAATACAATCTCGAGTGGACTAGAGAATTCCGATTGTGGGGATAAAACTTTGGGGAATTTTCTGGGAATCACTAATTTACTCTCATTCATATGGAAATGGTTGTGTCGAAATTCCGCCGAGACCGGAATAATCTCCGAACAATTCGGCCTTTTATGGAATTTATCAAATGACAAACCAGTGTTCGAATGACCACCTAATTACGGAAAAACCACGACACATCGGTATTCTCATGGCGTTCTATCTCGTGTATTTTCCACGTTTTCTCTCTCATCAACATTTTATCCCCCCACAATAATCACGAGAGTATGTACCCCGCGGATAATATCCACCTGGCTATCCCTCGCTCATATACCCGGGCATTTACCAGAAATTTCAACGTCCAAAAATGTCCGATTACTCTAATGAACGCTCCGGCACTGTCTAAATATGTGGCAACCATTTAATATCGCGTTCTTTTGAATTATGCCTGGGGCCTCGAGAATTTTAATATTCATTTAGCTTTTTAATATTTTCATCACTTCTCCGAGTAGATCGGTCTGTCCGGTGAATTTTTGAAATTGTCCTGAGGAATTTCATTCACATTGAGGAGAAATTGAGATAAATTTAGCGTGCAGTATCACCTCATTGTCCCCAACGATGTGCTCATGGAAGTGATGCAAAAGTTTTTTCCCTGGGGGATTTCTGGATGCAATGTCCTTTCTCGGTCAAACTGATCGAATCGACCATTTGGCCACCCCCTGATTCACCAAACGAGGACAAAAGTGGCCGGTAACAATTCCGAACGCAACAAAAGTACATTCTCAGAAGCTCAAGCTCAATTCTCATTCTCCACCTCCTGTTTATCCCCAGTAAAACAACAAGGTACTCTTCACTCGTTACCCCCTGAATTCCCAGTTGTCTCCTTCTTCCATTTAGTCCAACCATTTTTGGTCATAGCAGTTTGAAACAATTCCCTGTTGGATTATCGGTAGATACCTCTACTCTGGTTTGCATTCACGGATACAAAATGCAATCGACCAAACCAACTCTGGCAGAATTCCCATTTCTACTCCACTCAACTGTGGAGCCTCTCCCTCTTGGTCACTCTGTCTCGCTCAAGGGTAAAAGGTACCAACTAGTTGTTAATCAAAATTCGTAATTCACTATGAATACATACCCAACTCCCACCGGGATAATGGAATTGCCGTATACAGTTGGGCAAAGTCCACCAAGACCAACTCACGAGGACAAACCGAAAACTTTGCATTCACTTTTGAGAGGATCACAAGGGTGAGCCCTTTCTCAACTTCATCGACTGTTTAGAAGTGATTTCAGGGAATTACACATCCTTCAGGTGCATTAGTCAGAAATTCCATGATTTACTCGTTATTAAATTCACATCTCACTCATCCCAGAAATACTCAAAACACAAAAAAAAATGAACCCGTTGCATTAATAAATGAAGTAATGGATAAGTCTCTGTTTTCCATAGGCTCAGCGACACTAGTAAATTCTTGTATGGTTGGCAGAAGGTGGGGGTGGGGTAATCTTACTCCCCCCGGATATGGTTTTAAATATGAATGGCCCTTAAGTGGAAATAAAAGGTAGTCGTTGGAGGTCTGAACGTCCATGCCTGGAAAATTCCCCTGCCCTCGATTCTTCGCTTCGAGATAGGCTATGTGTCGCCATGAGGTTAACCGCCCCCTTCCCACCCACTGAACGGTAAAATAAAATCCGGTCTGGAGAGCTTACTTCATCCCCAGGAAGGCGAAAGACGCGGAAAAAGAGGATGAAAAGGAAAAACTGGAGGAGGAGAAAAAAAAAAGTGAGATCCGCATACTTTTGTTAACTCTGAAAATCTGCATCTGAAAGAATAGTTCTCGCTCGATTTATTATTTTCCCTCTTATTATTCTCATTCGATTCTTCTTCGTCGCACCGTGTCCCGTGCGCTTTTCTCAGGAGTACTTTTTTTTTTATTTTTAATACTTTTATCCGGTCTGGGATGAAAGAAAAACTCCATTGGATTATCAACTCTGAATTGACACTGGTTGAAGCCAGACGGAGAGGATTTCGAGTGTTTTCGATAGTTATGGAGGAAGAGAGCTTTTTGCGCCAACGGATTCGTAAATATTGATGATGAAGGTGAGGGTAACTGCCTCGATTCAAAGAGGTCGCTATCCTCTCGAGATCTATTCAATGCGGATGATGGGATATTTATGTCTCGTCCAGGACTGATGCTGAAGAGCAAATTGACGGTTCGCTGATATTTTTTCAACTGTTTTTTTGATTATTACGGATTTACACGAGACCAAAGTCGTTACATTTATCTGATACATTTGTCGGATTTTGAGGGAATCCCGGCAATTTCCCAGGGTCAATAGAGGGGTCGTCTTGTGGGAACCTCCGGCCAATGCCCCGTAGATGTGGAGCATTGGAGAGTGTCAACCGAGTCTAGTGTCACGTGGCTGACCCGTTTACGCCCAAGAGGATTCAACAGGATAATCCTGGTGTCTATGAGGTTTTTTTTTCCTGGAGAAAAATAAGACCCGGGAAGTATTATAAAGTCGAAATTGAATTATTTGAGCCGTTCCTCCAGGAGTTGGAGCGACTCTGGGAGAAATGAGGGAAACCGTAAACCGGTTCAAGTCCATTTTCACTGACGGCCAGTATTCAATAAATATCTCGGGAGTTGAGGCTGGCATCGAATTTTTCATCAGAATCTTTATTGTGGAGCTAGTTGAGACCTAGAAAAAAGGTGAATACATGAAATTAGCCATGTCCCACAGATTCGGAGATTTTTCTAGAAAACTGATTACTCAAAACCAAAAAAAGGGCTTCTGGCTTCTCCACTTATCACAACATCCGTGATTTTTCTTCACCTTTACTTATACGCCTTCTTCAAGCTTATCCGGGCACGTCAGCCACATATACATGACAGAGATTGGTGCAGGAAAATTCAAGGAGTACCTCCGGTGTACGTTGTTTTATGATTAGCTCCGGAGAAAGAACGTGCCGAGGATATGGGAGACCACGTACCTCTGTAAAGTACATACCGTATGAGACAGACGGGTGAAAAAAGAAATTGTTCAAGTGGACGCTATCTTCGGAGATAGTCTGGCCAAATGTAGTGCATGTTCTTGAGTTGCAATGGTGGTAGACTGAAAGCTGTTGGAGTATCTTGACCAACACCAGACGGCCGTTCTTTCCTGGTGACACGGGTTCTCGCCTATCTCGCCAATTTTTGTTCCATTTTTCATTGCCTCTTCCATTTTCTCCGCCCTTTTTCCTCATCCCTCGACGACAGGTTCACTGGTGTAAGAATCTCGAGGATCGAGAGGATGTCTTTCTCCTGTCTTCGAAGGTAGTCGAATGGCTTCTCAGAGGGATGAGAAAATAAAAGGGGCGTTCGACGAGCCACTTCCGGTGAAGCCCATTGCCATCGGCTCGAACATCCTCAAAGGGTTCAATAAAATACCTGGATGGAATTCGAAAGGGTTTCGAGGGATTTCTTCGACTATTGAGGTAATATTTTCTGTTTCCTCGATGTTTGTTGAGTATTTCGGCCGCACAAGTGAAATAGAGATGAACGAAGCATATAACGGTCAGATATGATAGGATATCAACCCCCAGGTGTTCGTCTCTTTGAGGAGATCTCGTGGATGATTTTAATCGGGTTCTCATCCCTTGGAGTAAAATATTCCAGTTTCCGAACAACGTCGCGATCATTCATCACAATCGACGGATAACGATTCATAAAATTTTTTTTTTCTCTTTCTCTCTCCGCTAAGACTTTTTCCAATTCTTCAAGCCCTCACGATCCAATTTTTTTTCCATCCCCCTCTCGATCTCTCAACCCTGTCGTGAAACTTTTCCGAGAATTTCGACTTACCGAGGAGAAAGAATTACCACATTGTTTGGACTCCACCTTCCACCCCTCACCCGACGAAATACCGATGTGCAGGGAAGATAAATCGTCCCTGCACACATTTACACCAGTACTTATTCCAAACTCCGCAAAGGGGCGAGTGTTTTCCGTGCTTCAAGTACTTTACGGAGCTCCAACTTCTCCGGTGTTGGACTTGACGGTTGAAACGAGAGGATGTCAAATAGTTGATGGACTGTGGTCATCGTCTCGCGAACAAGTCACCCGGAAATTTGGAAATCAATCTGAGATAGAACTCTGATCAATCAGTTGGAAGTCGGGAAAGTTCCGCCTCCGTGTCACTTCCCCCAATTTCTAATCCAATCATCATGCACTTCCGCCAAATAATCACGTGCATTTAATCCCATAAAAATCAATTGAACAAAAAGATCAATTATATCGATTACTTCGATATCACTGAGCAATGTTTATTTACTTTTTTAATTTTCAGTGAATGCGCGTTGAACGCACTGTGTGGGATTAAAAATACATAAGCCACACGAGCAATGAAAATGTATTGTATAATTTGTTGCCCCTGAGTTTTTTTTTATAGAAAAACCGATGCTCCAGTTTATGAGACAGTGAAATTTTTACGAGGGAATTATCCAACTTTTTTCCTCCGCCTCGAATCTCACAAATCTTGTTTTCTCACTTTGACATACATATGAAAATATGATGGAGTGGGTTTCTCTGAGGGAGCTGTGAAAACTGTTGTTTTATTTTCACTTGCCACTCACCCTCCCACCCATCAGAAAATAAGAAGCTACGAGGCTCGAAGTACAGTTCCAAGTAAAAGAGCAGATACCCGGACTTTATTTTACCCCATTCTTTCTTCTTTTCTTGAATTCCTTTCAAAGTATAACTCAGCCTTGAGTTTTCCCCGGGTCAACTGTATCCCCGGGGGCACTCTGCAATACGACAATGGACCGCGAAGTAGCCTGATACGGTTGAAGAAAATAGTGAAAAGGTAAAAAAAGAGAAAATGAATAAAACGAGCCGAATGGAGAATTCACTGTGAAATAAAGGAGGAAAAGTGTTTGGGTATGGGTACTTAAAAATAATAACGAATGGAATTGAAATGAGTGGGATGCTCAAAGATCGTACTGACATTCTTTCTTTTCATTTGCCCATGTCTGGGTGGACCAATTGAATGCTCTTCGGTGATGTCACTGGGGTTTTCATTCGACTAGTGTAAATGCAAGCCACGTACTAGCTCCACGTGGTACTTATTTATTCAGGTGAGAGGTCGATGTTGAGAGTTCAAACGATTGCTCCTGGATTTTTCAATTTTCCAAGTCTCGTTGATGACAAAAGATTTCCGCTGTTGTTTCAGGGTAATCAATAAAGCCCTGCCATTTACTCTGGATATCGCTTTTTTCCAGCGTCTAGACGTGGTTTTACACGTGTTTTTCTACCCCACATTAGTCCAATGAGACGTTGATTGATTGCGTCCTCCCCACTTGATTCGATTATACCTGGGAGAATACATAACCCCTTGATTGGCCTTTTTATCGTTTTAATATCATCCGTGAGCGGAATATATGAGAAATCAACGGTTAGTTGGGGGTGAAAAATAGTGAAACCGTAAAAGCCCGTGGGATATTAATAATTTAAAATTATGTGCGTCGAACTTGTCCCTAGGACCTCCTAAACTCCACATCTAATTCACATTTTTTTTTACCCCCTGAGTGTACGACTTTTTGTATATTTTTAGGTGAATGTGAATTTATTCTTATAACAGGGCACATCGTTAGAGGAAAGAAAGCCACTAACAAGCTGCCCCACGTGATTGGTTGAATGAAGCATAAGAAAGAAAATTCATACAATACAAAAAAGAAAGCCCGAGCACAACTATACGCTGACGTTGCGAGTGTCCAATTATCCGATGCAGTGAATCTTCACCCGCAGAAGTAGATTTTTGACATGATCCGTCGAGGATATACAGATAAAAAAAAATGCCCGGAGGCGAGGTAGTGAAAACTCGGCAGTAACGATGATTCTCACCCCAACTCCAACCACCAAGAAGTGTGAAAATTCAACAATGGATTTAACACGTACTCAGCTGAGAGGGTGGATGTCTCCATCTCACAACTCCGCACTTCCGTCAGAACCGACGACTCACCCTATGCACCGGGAGTATTCACACCGCTGGAAAAAAAAACTTTCAACGTCTTCACCACCTGCGAAAAAATTATTCATAAAGAAGAAGTGGGGGAACTGGCAAGATGCTGACGGTCTTTTAATAGTTTTTCTCGGATGGTTATGGCCGGATTGAAAACTCCACTTTCGACGCTTCTCGAGTTCTTCACTGGAACAAAGGACTTTGTCGTGTGAAGTTTGGTGCATGATACTGGATACTGGGAGGTAAAGTTGACTAATAATCTTGGCAAATAGTAGGGGATTGATTCCGAGGAGGGTGGAGCGAAGTTGCTGAGTTTTCGGATTAAAATTGATTCTAGCGAGCGATGGGAATTTGCTATTCTGGGGAGAGATAGTTTAGAGCCAATGATAAAGTCGGGGGAATGGATTAGACTGGATTCAATGATTTTCGTGAATTTATTAAATATAATCTATGAATATTGAATCATACACACACATATTATCCGAATATCAAAATCAATATCACTTACCGATTACGGAATTGACCCGAAAAATTGAAGTGACGGCATCGTAATTTTTCTCAGACAATCCACATAAAAATTACGGAACGCCGCTGAAAAATTCCGTGACAGCTCCGTAAAATTTCCTACAACGACATTTCGCTCCAGAATTACGGAAAAAACACGTAATTTTTATCGAATATTTTTCCCGTGTATTTTATCGTGCAATACAATTCAGGGATAATATTTTCTCCCATAATATTTAAGACTATCATACTTAATGTTTAACGGTGTTACCGAAACTATTGACTTTCTCAGTTAAAAATGAATTGAGAATTTTTTCAATAGCTTACACCGAGGTGTAGGTATGTCAATAAAGCAAGGATGACTGGTTATCTGACACGATTGCCCTCCATACACTCGGCCATCCCTACCGAGTGGTTAAACGCAATATATCATGGGTAATTATACCCAGACGAGGTCTGATATTAGCGTTAAGGTTGGTTGTTAAAGTAATAGAGAGGTATACTCGGGTGGTCTTGGCGTGATGTAAAGTGTAACTGTAACCGTCACTTCATTTGCTCAGTGTTCTGATATCCAGTGTAATTGGTAATACGATATAATACCGTATATTCCCAAGGATTGGTCATTTGAACTATCGAAAGAACGACTCGAAGAAAATATGTGTGTGTTGGCCAATTCTCAAACGATGAATACAGGGAAATTTTACTCGTCTGAGATTGCTCGTCTGAGTAATTTCAAAAGCAACGGATGAGAATGCGGGGGTGGGAATGAAGAGGGGCAATAGAGCAAACGTGGAGTTGAGATGAAAATTGTACACGACACGTCGATATTGCGGCCAGTTTTCGTGCAACACTGTGCAGAAGCAATCACGCTGGGGTCCGAGAGAGTTTCTGCTGTTACAAAATTGCTTCCGTGAGAATCCATTATAGTCTAACAAAGTTTCCGGATTATGTATTAAATTTCCTTCTTCCTCTACTTCCTATTGATTACACAACCCCAGTGAATCGTTTTTACACTGAAAATTATGAAAATTTAATCAAGAGCGGTGGCCCCGTGGCTTTTTTCGTTGAAATTTCATTTTATTTCATCCACGACTACTTAAATATTTGCATTACTCGGTGTTGGAAAATGTGGAGAGGCTTCTTGTTCGTTATTTGCTCATTAAATTGCGAGAATATTCAACTGCGTACTAATTTGACTCTCTTTGTTTATGAGAAATTGTTGGACGAAGTGAAGAGGCGAGACATAACAGACGGTTAATTTCTTTCGTAATTAAGAAAATTAACTATTTCATTTTCCAACGCATGGTGGATTGTTGATTGATGCTCAGTTGAATTAACAAAGATGGTTCTTTTTTTTCCGCAATGATGATGCACCACATCTACTTGGCATTCAGCCAAGGGAACCGGGAATGAATTTTCACCTGATAATACCGTTTTACCATAATGCGAGCTCAATTATTAACCTGTTGAATTAAAGGCTTATTATAAAATTCTGAGAATCCGGATAGCCATGAATTTTAGATACATCGGAAGAATTGAATTAAAATTTCCACGAGAATAAAACATCAAAAAATTGATGAATCATTACTGAATTTTTAACAGCACAATTTATCCTCTTCAACGTGAAAATCCAGTGATTATAAAATCAAATAGCCCCTTAGAAATGAATCTTGAGTAAAAGAAATTGGCAGGACATCGAATGGGGGCAACGAGATGCAGATGGGAGAGCTAGCTCTCATGAGAATGGAGGGACCTAGAGGAGATCCAGGGGGAAGGCGAGAGGCACCAATGGTTCGCCTAAAATGCTCGTAAATTTCCGGTGTACCCCCTCCAGCAATACTGACAGAGAATGTACGTGTCCGTGGCCGATAAAGATAACGTCGAATCTACGAGGAAGGTTTAACCTTATAAAGTAACAATAAGCCCTCATCCAGAACTATCTTCGGCATTCGCCTCACCTGTCCGCGTCATACGCTCCCCTATCTTCAGGTTTGTTACTGCTGTCTACGTTACCTCTGCATTGACTTCGCTGATGTATCCTTGCAGTTAAGTTTTTTTTTTTTAAATTGAGTCGTTGGCAATGCGCCCATCACGTTCTCATACTTCGTGATAAAACTAGATACACTATTATCACCGAGGCCATCCAATCATTGTAGCAATCAAGTGCTGATATAAATTCCGCGCAATCTATCTCGGCTGTCATCGCTTCATCAAAATGGGGTAATTTCTGTTATTTTTTTAAATCCCGCATCAATTCAAGAATTTCTCTCTCTCGTTGCAGCGCCACGAAATATTCGATGGATATCCGATAATTTCGAATATCTTGGGGCATTACTACTGAAAATTATTTCGAGCATGGTACTCTCGACCGAGCGAAAATCCCCCGGAAATCTGTCACACCGCATGATGAATAATGACAGTACAACGGTATTTTACTTGCGTCACTTTTTCCTTGTGTCATGTTCTCTGTCTCTGTAGTGCTGCTAATTTATATAGGGTCCAGCTACAGCGCAGTTCCATCATGGAAGAGAGCATAAAAAGTGAGCATGGTACGATACGTTTCATTTTTACGACGATATCCGAGCCGTCAGAAATGAAAGATCATGGTCTCCATGATGGCGAGAGCAATTGTGCACCATTCAAACACACGGTGCATAAATAATTCATGAAAATTAAAGGAGCCTAATGCTTTCGGGAAAGTTTACCCGGGATTCTCTAAGACACTTGGACAAAGTTTGATCGTCACTTTCGACACAACTCACACCTCGCAACATTCCAAAATCGCAAATGCACGCTCAGTTGCTCACTCCAAGTGTCTTCTCAAGCATTCCTCAGCATCTCTCAGTGTCACGCGTCGTCTTATCTCCCGTTTCACAACCTATCTCTCCCTAAACCTTGCTATTTTCTCCGCTTCCCTCACTCCGTTGATTCCAAATCCGCTTGTGCGGGAGATTATTCGCCCGAGGGGAAAACATTTCCACCTGGTTTCTGCACCTGACACCCACCGAGAGATACAATTGTTTACTCTGTTATTTAAAATTACTTCCTTCGATTTTTAATAATTTCATTGTGAGTACATTTTTTATCGGTGGACAGTTGGTTGGTGGAGAAATTCGATTTCGAAGAAAAATCACCTTGCTATTTTTTTTTTCTTTTTCACAAGTGCAGTTCGAAAATGGCTATCCCGCTGTAAAATCAGTTTACTGGAGAATCTTTCTTCAATTTCTCGTAAAAGCAATCTCCACCGTGATTTGCAGATTCTCGGGGCTCTATTCAATCCCCGGCACTTTTCCACGAGCAAAAAATACGGTATATTCCTCACGTACCATTCTCTCTTATCCATAACAAAGTCACCCACCCTCGTTACAACTGTCTGATGTTCTGAATGCGAAGTACAATGAGCAAACGGTGAGATCAAAAAACCCAACGCCAATACATCGCCCAAGATAATTGTATAAGCTCACTCGTCCGTTTGCCGTTTTCTACATTAAAGTCCAGAAAGCGTTGTGTATCGCTTGTGGAAAACGAAGAGGCAAGGATTTTAACTTGTTTCCGCTTCGCGTTTCCGCCCGACTGTAATCGGCTTATCGGTTTTATGTGTACACGTACCTAACGAGTCTCAATTTAGAGGTAAGAACTGAACCAGTGGAATTGAGAAGAGTAACTCGACTAATGTCTTTGCTTGATCGCACATTCAGGTGTACGTATGATGGTTAATTGCAATATTCGATTGGTTATCATTTTTACAGATCCGACTGGGACTGATTGGATTAATTGCATGATTCCCACGATTGAATAATTCCATCTGCTATTGGCCATGCATTTCGGAAAATCCATACATCCGTAATGGCAATTGAAATTCATTAAATATTTGTGTTGGAAGCCAATTCAAATATTGCAATCAATGGAATTCACAGTTATGTACGAAAATGTCGACTATCGAATTAATTTCCTTTGAGAGCGTGTATATTGGCTCGAGGATCCACTGTCGAAATGGATAACGAATTAACAGATATTTTTATCAAATAATTTTTGAAAGATTAATAATTATAAAAATATATCATTTGACATAATGAGACTCGAAGAGTTTTGGCTCCCGGATGGAGGCATGGAACGCCTCGGATAATTTGATATCGCTGGTAATTCGATTAATATGGATAGCTGAGTTGACATCCCCCAGACAGCCTCCTACACGAACAATACAATGTACAGTCGGCAATACACGTGTACCACTGGTCTCAGCGGTCCGAATTGTATAGCCCTGTAATTATATTGCGGTTAGTACTCGAAAAGGGAGTAATCTAAGGCAGTCCTCAACACCCCCTTCAAAAATTATGTGAGCATTATCCAATTTTTCTCTACTCCAACCGTTTAATTCGATGAAATATTTTCCCAATATGAATTACACGATGAAAAATCTTCACATCTACATATTAAATTCCTTATTCAATTGAATTACTCTTTATTATTATTTCCCACGAGTCAATTTCGAGAACAATTTCCTCCCTCCTTTTTATCTTAGGGTTCCTAAGTAAATATATAATACAATAATTAAAAAATAGCGAAATCATTGAGTTGGCCAATCAATTGAATTGGAATTCGTTGAAATTTGGTAAATTCCAAAAACGCCACAGTATACTTTTTTTCAAATAGAAACTTACTTATGAGAACAAACAATTGGGTTACTAAGGATCGAGCGTATTGTTTGAGGCACATCCGGAATGCAACACAACTCCGAGTGGTTGAATTCCCCATAGACCTATTCGCATGTGCAAAGATAGATTCACGGTGCGTCAGCGTAACCGCAATTATACTGAGCGACGCTTCTAATTAAAATCAGAGGTCGACACGACACTGAAAATTGGTGTAGAGACTGGAGAATGGCAGGGTGCGTGATATGCATCCAGCTAGGAGCATTTAGGTAAAAGCTGAAAGGGAATAGAGTACACGTGCATCTTCAGCAGGATCAAAGTGATGCTGTGATGGTGAATAGCATCATGTGGATGGAGAAAATGCTAATGGAACAGAATTGAGGATGTCGAGGATTGATTGATTGATGAACACTGTTCGAAACAACTAACGGAGTGAGAATATCGTAGACAAGCTCTCGAGTTGTCGCATCTGCAGCTTCACTTTAATCGATTCTCATGTTGCACGTTGTTTCATCGATGAAGTGTGTCTAGTGGGAATGTGGAACTGGCCTTATTTTAAATAAACCAATTTGCACATGACGTGACAGATAAGATGGCCCGTCATTCAGATGAAAAAAATGACAAGCTATCTAACCCTGACAGCGAGCAAACTTGAAATTGAATCAACGCGAGAAAATACTCTTTCCATTTCACACCGAACCAAGATCCCAGGGGGAATGTTTCACCCCTCACTGACGATGAGTCCATGTGTGTGGCGGAGAAAATTTGAGAAGAGAGATTTTCTTTTTCTTTTCTCAACGTACCCTCATTCTCCCTCAACGCCGTGCGTGACAAAAATTCTCACCAGACATTTTTTTCATCCACGAGGAAGTGGAAAAATTGAAGAGGCGCTTGATGCTCACGAGGATATGACGGTGGTGAGACGAAGAGCGACAATCCCCACTAGCTGTATCATATATTTACAAGAAAAACATTGGAGGGGGCTTTGCTACACTTCCAAACTGATTTATGGATTCAGTGGGATCTCAGGGTGAGAATTACTTTTCCAAGTTTCTCTTTTCTGTTGAGATTACGGGGAGATGCGGAAAAAGGAACGATAGAAAATTGTCTGGCCAAATTATTGTTCCTCAATTCGGTGTAACAACAGGACAACTCCGTACAATTGTCATTTAATATCGTTCGATAAGTCGGCGATATTCAGGAGCTCTATCTTCATGCCCTCGTTCCTTATGTAGAACTCCAGCGAAATCCGAACACAGGTATTTTAAATCGTGCTGATTCTGAGATGTTGAAGAAAGCAGGAAGTGGAGATATGCCGTATCTGCAGGAGTTAAATTCTCCTTCATAATGCAGTCAGGACTGAGGGGTGAATTATATTGGTGCTGGAACAGGCCCTTTGAATTTTCCCTCCGCCACCAAAAATTCTGAAGATTCATGATGGGGGAAAAAAATTGATGGAATTTTTATAGGTACCCGTCGATATTTGGGGAGTGATGAATACCATCACCAGTGGTTTTTTAACACAACCATTTGACTACTGGCTCACGTTATTCAGCAGAGGTTGAAATAAGCTGTGGGTATAAAGTACTTCAAAGGTCATTCTACCTCATCCCCTCCCTCGAAATAAATTCACCGAAGGATGACCAATTTCACCGTAGAAAATTCACGGAAAATTGACTTTTATTGTGTACCTTATCAACTCTCCCATCCTCTCCGCAGGGTACCTCCCCAGCATCGTGGCGAGTCAAAATAAAATTCGAGCATCAAGTGTACATCTGGAAGGGACACAATGTCACTGAGGATTTGGTCGGGTGACAAGGGTCAAGGGAGAGATGGCAACTGCCCAGTGAAGAGGGGAGAAAAAGGTTAGCGAGATAAAAGTGAGGGTAATGCGGACGAAAAATAAAATAACTACATTGGACACGGCACTTGAGTGTGACTGCCATCAACTTCATTTCTCTTTAGCCAACACGCGCCAGTGGAATTTAAATATCACCAGGTGTACGAGTACAACGAGTTGCTGCGCAATGCTGTCCACTGTTGGGTTGTAAACTTTTCAAGTGGGATACACTCATATTCGTGACTATTCCACATGGCACTGGTTATCGTGTAAATGTACATGAATTTATGACGACTGTTGAGAAAATATGAGCGATTGAAACAATGTGTACATAAATTAAGTGTTCATGAATAATAATGGCCTCGTTCATGATCGAGATAATCAATAGAGTCATCATAATGATGAGCAGTTGACCGATTGACTGAGCTGGTGAAGTCACCCACGCCATCACCAGATGTCGCACCCGAGTGATACCTAAATATCTTGCTCCATACAATGTGTATCACGCTCCACACACTGAGTCCTGATTGTTCTTAATTTCCCCGTCCTTACGTGCCTAGAAATATCGAGTGCCCTGACTCGCCTCTACCCAGAATAAAAAAAAAAATAACCCAGCGGGACACAACATTCGTCAAATCAACGGAATCCCCGAAGAGCTTAAAACGTCACCTGTATATCTTTCCGACAGTAATTTTTTTTCTACCAACCGTGATAAGTAAATCCCCTCATTCATTTCATTTCTTCCACGGGAGATCTGATATTCGGGTCAATGCTTGGAGATGATTTATAATCCACCCCATCTATTTTTCCTGGTAGTCTATAATACAACACGCAACTAGTGTACGTGGAAAGCCCGTGTTCTTCCGCGGTTGATCCCTTTCCTGACAGTTCTTTAGGAAGATCCATGAATTATGAGAGAATCCGCCTCATTCATCATGAATATTGTTTCGTACAGCCACGGGTGAGACATCCGCAGATTTCATCTCTGCACTCTCATTCCCATCGTTACACCCTACCACGAGGGTAATCACGTATGTACCTCATTACTTCAGTTATACGTTGGTAAATATTATAATGTAGGACACGAGGGAAGGTATAAGATAAAAAAAAAGGGCATGCGACAAGAGGCTTCCAGGGGGAAGGAAAAAATACGTAGGAGAGGTTTTTGGTGTTCACTCGGTGGTGTTCATTTGTAAAGGGACTCCCCGAAGGCTAAAACGTCGTATCCATTCTAAAAGTGAACGGTATACAGAGGGGCATACGACGGAAAAGTCAATCCAACCGGGAGTACTACTGCCGCAACGTAGAACAAATGGTTAAACCACCGAGAACCCGTGTGACTTAATAAATAGCTCGCAGAGAAGGTAAATTTTTTTATCAGACTTCTCTTTTACGAGTGTCACATCACCAGTGGGGGAATTGAATACATTGAATCAATGATATTCCATCGGTCCAAGGTGGCCAGGAAAGAGGTGGAAAAAATCTCGATTCGACCAGAAACGCTCCATTTAAAAAAAAAACCATTTACTCAAGCCAAACTAAATGGATTTGATTTGAATAAATGAATTCTGCGGGGGAAATCGAATTCACAACTTTCGGATTAAAAATCATTGCACAACAAAATAGGTAAATATTAGTGTCTGTGAACTGTCAGATTGCAGTTTAATAAATCTCCATCGTGATGCTATTCGGTTAACCACAGGGTAATTCCTCCAACAATTCAAAACTCCCGTTTGTAATAGTCATGAAGCATCGTTGAGGCATGAAAAGAATCCCCGGGAAATGGTAATAACGCGGTAAGCGTTGAGTCGGTAAAGGTGCATAAGTAAAATGCAATTCACGGACGGAATAGATATGTGAAAAGATGAGAAGTGTAGATATATAAAGTGAGAGATATGGAGTTGTACGTTGGGAGTAAAAAGCTTAGTATGAAAAATGCGAGGATGATCCCTCACTTACCCCACCACCCACACGGAAAACGTTGGTGGGTGGGTTTTTCCACCTCTCCGCCAACACGGACCAACGGATGTTTCACCCCGAAGACACTCTTACGAGAAAAATAATGTTTTGAGCCCCTCTGCTAGGTCGACACGTCTCAGCCGTATAGCCACCAGTCCCACACATTATACAACGAAAAATAAAGTAAAAGATAATTCGCAAACTTCTTTTTTTTTTTTCGTAACCTCCAAAACCACTGGGGCCATAAACAAGATGTTGTTAAGTGACAAATTCATGCGACACCAAAATTGTTTGAGGTGGGACGGTGGGATGAATGGGGCGAGGGTGAGAAGAGCATTCACGTGTAGGAAAATATATGAGAGTACGTTAACCTCTTTTACCCATTTCGTACTAAAGCCTGACAATAGAATTAACGGCCGCACCGCGCTTATTCGATCACAAGTTCAGTAGCAGCCAGGAGTTTAGGGGAATCCCCCCAACTTCCTCGTGCCAGTGCTTGTCTACCCCGCCTATCCGCGCGCTCATTCAAATTGTTAAGCCATTTAATTTGGGAGTTGATTCAGCCAGATTGTTCCAACCGAAAAAACAAAAATTCGATGAATTGTGAAATATTGCATGTGTTCCAATTAATCGAACGTGTTTCACCGAAAGTATGAAATACGCGAAAATATTGTAATAACTAATGAAAATGTTTCGTTGATTGGTGGAATAAAAAAAAAATGGCATAATCCCGAGGCGAATACGTTCAATTTATTTGCAACGGCGATATTACCAGTTAGTCGATAAAATTCCGATAGCTTCACGTCAGTTCTGCTCTCGTTACGAGTAGCTTGTAATCGTTATGAAAAAATTGCCAATGTGTGAATTTCGCTGAATTCATTTTCCCGATGACGCATGGGAACAACCAATTCTATACGATTTTATGCCATTTTCCTTTTCAATTGACGACCTGACCTGAATGCGTTGGCGAGATGGAGCCACCTTTCGACTGGTTTTCACCGTCAATACCCGTCGAGAGCGTCAATCGACATCGTTATATCGCGTTGATCCATATCGTATGTACTGCTCGAGTGGGTGAATGTTTTTCCGGAGGAGTGATTTCAACATCTCACGTGAATTTTCCTCTTTTCAGTTTTCTTTTATCATTCAACGCTTGCGCCATAGCCTCTAAAGATGATGAATATATCATTGGAAAAATATTCATCATTTCCATTCTTCATTTTGAATTAAATAACCACCCGTTCGATTACCATAAGTCGATTTTTTTTTCTCTAGACGGAACATTCCGTTTCTCAAATTTTTCCAGCCCACATATGATTCCATTAAGGGACATTAGAGACAGGTAAAATGAGATTAGTCATCGATTCACATCCGGATCTAACCCACCAGTGCACCGTAAAGTAGTTGTGAATTTATGGCTTGAGCTGTATATCGGTTTGGGGCAGCTTGAACTGCGTAAAGTTTTTATTGAATTTAATGAGCTTATAAAAGCACATCGCAAGTACATTTGCGCAAATGAAAGTGAAAAATTGAAAAGCCCGAGGGCCGATCGAACTGTGAAATGCGAATGCTCGGTTTCATTAGTCGGAATGCATGGGAGGTCCCGTTGCAGAAAGTATTATTAGAATTCCAGCTTTGTGAGTATGAATTACATCGGATGCCATTCCTGTACATTTGAAATTCAATACTCGTTGCTCAATTTCTCTCGAGTGCCACTGAAACTATTATCCCCACGTCACTTTTATCGTGAGAGCATTGATAATTGATAATTCGGGGAATTCCCGAGCATGCTGATGGAAGGCATCGACTCTCTCGAATCGAAAATTCTGTTTCACAAGTTTCTTTTTATTCCTGATGGAATCAATTTTATATCTCGGCTGTTTCTACACGCATGATCGATTGTTCACCGAAATTTCCCGTTTCCCAAGTATTCCTTTCTCCACATTCCTTTTCCGATAACCCATAACCTTGCCCCAAGGTCGTATTCCCTTTTCACCTCCATTGTTCCTAGCATTCCTCTTTGTGATGTGGAAAATGTCATGCCTGACATTTGGAAGTAGCAAAAAAATGCGGCAAAGCGTTCCCGATTTCAGACTCGAATGATTTATCACGAATGTCACGAGTCCTCTTTCACCCTTGACTTTTTCCCTTGGGTTCAATATATTTTTTTTTTCCCCTGTGCAATGAGGAACGGCCGTGAAAAACTCGGGGAGAATTTTTTAAGAAAAGTGATGGAAAACGATTGCTCGGACAGCTCTGCACGTGGACGATCTCCGATTTGTCATCATATTTCGGGGGTCGGTGCTATTCAGTTGAACGTCAACAAGATCAACCAACCGCAGAGATATTGAAATCGATCGTACCCAGAGTTGCGGACCTTTGGAAATTGAAGCGTGCAAATTTTCATTAACAAGCATTCCCCGGATCATTACACATCAAAGGAATACGATTCATACGAATGTCGTGATTCAAAGGGACTGAATATTTGATCCATTGGAATCATGTTGTGCTCATTGAAAACCCTAGACACTCAACGATATATCATCCCCGAAATATTGTGAAAAGCTCTGCGAAAGGTCAATTTTATGATTGAAAAAGTATAAAATTGGAATTAACTCTCGTTCTGTTTTTTTAAATGCAATTTTTGCATGAACAAACATCAAATATGGAATTGAAATTAATTTTTTCTGAATGTACCTCAAAATCGATGCACGCTCTAACGAAGGATCAAAAACCTCAAATAAATTCGTCCAATGGCTGGTGCAATAAAAAAACAAAAAAATTTCCCCTTGTCGCACGTAATTGTATCCGAAAAATGATTTTCGCTCGAGGGAAAGCGTATTCCCGGCATTATTTTGCATTATATACGGGAAATTTTCCATATATAAAAAATACTTATTGACAAAGGGCTGTTAAAATACACGCAATGTTCGGTATTAAAATAACAAAATTATTCTCTCAACGCGTAAACAACTGCTGTACTGCATAATTGCTGTATCTGATGAAAGTATGATTAGGTTCGTTTGAAAATGGGCACGCGAAATATTAGCTTCCACCGTTGTATTTTTAGAAGGCACTGAAATCTGCCAGATGTTTATTTACCGATGCTGGCAGACGAGCTTGATCGATGGCTTTGAGAAGTTGAGGCATCAACCATCCCGGGTGCACTTCCCCAGCAGCTTGATAAGGGTCTTATCCGTATTCCTGTCAGGTGGTGGATACATTTCACCGAGAGCGATACCTCCTCCAGATGAAAAGGAAAATAGCTCTCTATACATCAAGTCGTTGATAATCGGAGATGACGACATATGTATCCAAGGACATATGAAACCCCTCATCAAGAACCTCAACCGAATTTCTAATCGAAGGAATTGATTATCCATCCATGATGAAACATCAGAGTCTGGATTAAATTGCCAATTCGATTTCACCCCGAAGGATGTGGTGGAGTCAATGTTGCTCCCAGCGATGTAAATCTTCAGAGGACTGATTGAATTCATCATACGATCATGTCGGATGGGCGTTGATGGAATGAAGTTGCACGGGAGCGTGTGATAATGTGATACGTAACGCACAGCGTTATCAGACTTCTGGGATATAACTTCGTTATCTTACACAGAAAATCACTCACCGAAGAGGAGAGCCTGGCCCACTGCTCTCTTTTCTCTCCCCAGATCACTCAAGAGTTGAAAGTGCTCTCATAGAATTCCCGTAAATATGCACTGAAAACTCTGAAACTCCTTAAATTTCAAAATTTCAAACTCTCATTGAGATTTCATACTATGTACTGCCCAAAAACTTTCCACCAAAAACACAAACAATCCCGAGGCCAGAGTACATTAATCACTGTTTTAATTGCTCGCGAAGAGGATGAATAATATTTTTCATCCTTCAGATTGCTCATGATCGCTACAGTGAGGCATTAAAGTGCCGTGCAAGCTGTTTCTTTCACTATTACCCGATGTATTTCCAAAGTTTTCTTCACGAGCAATAACCGAGTCTCAAGCTGAAAACTCCAAGCCAACTTCGAAAACATTATTCCAAAGATTGGAGATTGAAGAATTGAGAGCATCAATAGCAACTGACGATTCAATCAAAAATTGAATTTTAGTTTTCAATTTCTGATGATTGTACGAGCGTTTAAAATTATCACCAAATTGTGCTGACTATATTGCCATTGAATTTTCCTTTGTTCTCGGGTGTTTCATTGGAGGAAGGGGTTACGGCAAAAAGCTCCAACGGGGTGTGAAGTGATTAATGCACTTTAGTTGGGTGAAGCCTCGGCCCCGACTGCTGGCAACGGCAAAATGGATCTAAAAAGGTGCCTACCGCATCACCACCAACAACAAGATCCTATGTGTATGTATGTACATAGACTTATATAAATACTGCACTGACCCTTTTATCCTACCCTCATTATTCAGCATTGTCTGAATACATTCTTTTTACCGTACCATTGTGTATTTTGTTCATTCTTTTAGATGTTTTCTTCGCATCATGAGAATTATGATGCGTTGAATGTCTTTCTGCAATTTGAGCCAGTGCCTGCGGCTAATTGAAAAGTAACGCAATAAAGAAAGCTTATTTAATCTCAGTTGATAAGTAATCACATTTGAAGGAGATTCGTCGAGATATTTTAATGTGGCTCTCATTATTTTTATTGAGCAATTGGATCATCGACTGAAATGGAGAAAATTCTCATGAAATGGCTGCCATTCCCCTTCATTTTCTCTCGCTGTCCAACGTACTGTAAAATCAGGCCATCTGCTATAGACATTTATATTGTTGCGACTGACGCCTGTGAGACCAACGACTCATACTTTCACCACGACGGGCACATTAGCTGCTCAAATCTTTCCCGAGTCACCGAAGTGACTCGAAAACTTGGTTTACGAGTGCTGACGACCATCAAATGTCGCTGAGGTTGCTGAAGATATCGCGGATAGCCATATACTGTGTTAAAATCGAAAGATCTTTGAATTATCCGGTTGTATGAGCAATGGAAAAAAAAAAGGATTTGACCGGAGTCAATATGAACTTGTCAATATTAAGTTGACTGTGCCACCACTGGAGAAAAGTTTCTTGGCTACGCTTGACATCAACCCATGTCAAAAGTTGGATCCCAGGGGCGATGCCTGAACATGAAGAGTGAAGCAAGTGATAAAACATGAAAAGTGACAAGTGGCAGAAGCACAACGATATGCGCGTTAAGATGCATCCTGAGTGGAATTATCGGTATCAGCGTGTATTACATTAAGGATTGACTCCAATACGTGACGAGTACACAGAGATTCGTGACCTACAAGTTTGTGGAAATTATATGCGGCTGAAAGCAATTCCAAGTTTTGATGAGCTCCTGGTGAGAGTAGGGGTTTGCTTTCACGTGTACAGGACGCTTGTTCGTTGGCAAGAAATTTATATCCAGTTGCGTTGATGTGACAGTTTTCAATTTAATTATCGTTTGGAGTCACCTGCTTCCGTAGTGCTTCAAAGTACAGCGGGACTCAACAACTTGGGGTGATGCATTTGCTGATGTGCGGTATTACAAGTTGGTCTGTGATACGGGAATAGCTTCATCACCTTGGCTGAGTAGTTTAATGCCCATGATACACGCTTGTTCTACAGCTTCGGCAAACTAATCCCACGTGATTCATCACAACGGAATCTCCTTTTTACGCTATAATTCCATCAAAAATAGGACACATTTCCAGACCAACTAACTGGAGATTGAAACTTGTGATCAAAGTGAATAATCCAACTGTTATGAAACGGAATACGATTGCAGAAGATTATAGATAGTGAGCACTAGATCCCGTTATAATTGACATTCTCGTTATCCACGGCTGACGAATCACAATATTCAACCAGATTAAATCACAGAAGTTTCAGACAAACTCGAAAAAAATTGAAAAATGTGTCTGAGACAGTGCGATTTATTCCACTGTCGATTGATAATTAAATTTCAACCGGATTTTGATCTTTTGCCATACTTATCAAATTTAACGTAACCAGAAATCACAATTCAGCAGTCCGATAAATTTTGCTAACAGTTCACTCTACCCTGAATAGTTGGAAGGGTTGGAGAGTGCAGTGAAAGGGGTAGGGGAGGTTGACGGTCATGAAGGGGGAAGTGGGTGGCAGTAAGGGGGTATACTGTGAGTGAATGTGCGGGTGGAGTATGGCGTCGGGCCATTCGAAGCTACTACTTGTTCTCGACGCTCCTGTGTCTGACTTAAAATATGGACGTCGACCACACCTACTTACAGCGGTGGAACTATTGTCCGAGTATATATGGATCTCCACTTTGTGGATCCCCAGAGTTCTCCCGTGAATACGAGCCTTCAGACAAAATCCCCTAGAATTAGTTCAACCGCCTGGAACACTAATTTTCCGTTTCCGGGTGCATTCGGTATGAAATAATTCACCAATTATTTTTATCCAGAAATAACGACTCAATGTGCACAAGTTGAAATCACCATTGGGTAGACATATTCGTAGATGTGCAAAACTTTTGCCACCGCAGTTGCTCGCTTAAGTGCTCGAAACAGTTGCCAACACGAAGCCAAAGTTAAGAGAGACGGAGGGATTCTGGTTTAGTCCGACTGGGGATAAAAGGAAAGGCCAAAAAATAAAATGGTGAAAAAAGGGGGTGAGAGGTACAGAGAAAAAAAAAATATGGGGAAGGGTAGAGGGCGGCAGGCAGTCGGGTGCGATAAAATGCCCGTCAGATTCTACCACTCGGTGGTGTATTGCCGCACACATCGATGTACTCAAGTGAATGCGTCTGTGTACTTAGGGATGAGGGGGTGGCTGTCGTTTTCGGGGGCAGGGAATTGTCTGCTGGAGAATTACGATGACTGGAAGGGGTAGATGGGACACTGATCGTAAGTTATTTTGACGCTGTGGTAAGTAGCAGTGTTGGTGATACTGAAGTTACTTGTAGGGTAGCGCTTCATCATTCCCCGGATAACACTCGAGACTAATTGACAATTTCCGATTGCATCACAGGAGGAGGGGAAACACTTTGTCATTCTGGATATCATTGTGGGACACTGTCCTTTATTCTCAATGAAGAATCATGCAGTTCATGCGCTTCAAAAGGAGTTAGGGTGTCACTAACGAGGATGATAAATCATGGTAGAGCGGTGAGGTGTTGAGGCCCATAACCGTTGAAAGTAAAACAGAGAGATGATGATGGGTGAGTGACGCAGATAACTTGGGCAGTGTGAGGATGAAGAGGTGGGACTTTGTGGGATCGTTACGTTCCCGAGATACGATCGCATAATCTGGAAATGTTGCAAGAGGGTTGGAATTGTCGAGGTGTTTATGTCTCGTTTTATTTGTCCGCTGAAATTGCCACTGGGAATGCTTCTACTACCCGTGCTAACGCATCCCAGTGGTTGTTACCGTTTGCACTTGCTCAAGTTCATTGTAATTTGATGCACATCGACTTGATATTCTATTTGAATTTTTATAGTTTCTTCGTTATTATTTCAATGTCATTACCATTTAGGGTTGGAATTTAAATATCATCGGATAAATGATGATGAATTGTCATGGCGAAATGTTGAAGTATATTCTCAATGAGGTATGACGTTTGTATTTCTTAAATAAGTTCAGTATGATTGTTCAGATTTTCAGCGTTTGTGAATTTCAAGGAATCGCATCTCGTATTCCGCAATTCGATTTCAGTCACTCAAAAATTTGCCGCCAACCTGTGTAACCCGCATTGCATTAGTAATAGGTAATACCGAAGTTAGCCCCGTTTTTCTTTTTTATCCCTCATTTCTTCGATGTTTTTCATCGGGGCTCTTTCTTCCGCATGAACCCACCAGCTCATTCTCAAGACCGACAATCCGCTCGAGTGAATGATTTACCTCGAGTTGTTGCAGGCACGCAAGGAGTAATGGCCCTCGAGTAGTAAGACGAAAAGGAAATCAATTTTCACGTCAATCAGAGTGCCGCCATCTCTCTCACACTCTCATTTGTGCGTTCTACACCCTTTTTCTTGGTCTCATTCCACTCATTCTTCTGGTAGCTATTCCATAAGATTCGTGACGAGTGAACATATTTCAAGTCCGAACGACGTTAATTCTCTGTGTCTACTTTTCAACTTCCATAATTCATCGGAATGAATATCAAGTAGTTAATTTTATTCTCAATCCATTCAATTCTTCATTGAATTGAAAATTGATGAGATAAATTTCACTTGTTCCTCAGTGAAAAGTTTTATCTTTCGTCAAACTATTATCGCTATTTCGGCGAAAATATTTTCGCACCGAAGCCCAACCGCACGATATCCGATATATTCGGATACAATGGTCTCGTATGGGTTTTATTTTCCAATGCTCGAGGCGCTTATCCAACGTGTGGAAAAGCCAGTTGGTAGTTTACAGTGGCAGAGCACGCGTGAGCGCTTCACGTGCCCAGGAACCCTTTCAGCTGGCTCTCAAGATCATTCCACCCTTACTCTTCTTGAAAAAAAAAAAAGGAAAGAAGAAGAAAAAAAAATCCCACTTCCTCACTCGTCTTCTTTTGATTCCGTATATAGTCATATATATTGTATACCTGGGGTACGTATTGAGCTTGGTGTATGGTGCAAGCCAAGGAACGTGCTTCACCTCCACTGTGTCACCAAAGAGATCCCTAGACTTTTCAACAAAAGTGCCACTCTCCCAAGGTATACGTATATTTTACTTCCTCATACTTTTTATTCACTGCAATATCCAAGGGAGTGTTAAAACGTACAATGCCGTCTACTGGGGTATCAGCGTTAAATTTTCTTTTAACTCTTGGGGGAACAAGAAAATAGAATAAGTACCGACAAACGCTGTCAACAATAAAAAAAATATATCGATGACTATCTGTTATTCAAATCTGCCGAAAATTTCATCACATTTCACAATTCATTTCTATTAATGTTCAGTATTACTCCCCTCTCTCGGGATTTCAGTGAAGAATTCCAACGCGTTGGTGTCACAAGTAAAACTAACAAAGCCGTATTTTTCCAGCTCTCGGTTTATCTTGAAAAATATGTTTCATTCTCCCTCAAAGCCGTCAGGCTAGTCCTCCCATACACCATCCACAATTCCCATCCATTTCCAGTGCTGCGTACGTCTAGGTGTATATACTCATTGCCAGTACAGCATAACCTCCGCTGTCACGTCTGCGAGGGGTCCATTCAGCTTCCCCAATCCTCTGGTATTACCTCCCCTTTCCTCTCCAGCATCATGTCTTTGAACCGTCCCAAAAGCCGTGATTATTCTTCCATCCCTCGAATTATTATTTCATCCCCGTACATCCTCGGCAAAACAAAAATCTAATTGAAGAAAAATATCCAACGGAACGACTCATTGTTACAAATTTCCCGAGAGCTCACCTCGACTCTTACATAGCCCAATAAAAAGCTCACCATTTTTTCTTCTCCTTTCAGTGAAAAAGTTCTTTTGTAAGATTGCCCCTCAGCGAGATAGACTTCCGGTCCGGATCCCCAGGAAGAAGTTACCGGAAGTAGCCACAGGAGGGGTAGGGGCCACTGTCAACCGCCTGAACACACCAGCCCTTTTCCGCGATTTTTTTTTTCTCTATCTACCTCAGTCCTCCGACGCCAATTGTCTCTCCTGACTATTATATATTTCTGCATGAGAATATTTCGTCCATTTTTAACCCACTCGGGCGACTCCTTTGACCCCCCCACATGTACGTAGTTTACAACGAGCGTCCATTCCCTTTCATATATATTTCCCTTTATCACTCGTTCACTTGTTCCACATCCTCCCCTTTTTTTGCTTTATTTTCTGCCTCTCCCCTATTTTCGTGCTTTCTTTACCCCTCCATTTTCATTCTTTTCTCATCACCGTGGGCGATGGGGGGGTTCAGAGGGAGGGGGATTCAACATAGGAACTCGTCGGCACCCGGTCACGACCCCGAACTCCCGTTCCTTTCTCACGATGTTTTGTATCTCTCATTGTTGTTTTTCACTCCCAAATGTTTTATTTTTCGTTTCCCTCCCCCCCGCCACCCGGTCCCCACCCATTTTTCGTCTCTGCACCTCTTCCTGAAACTTTCGCGTCGACGGAGATTACAACTCTGTGGCTCGGACGATTTCATTGTTTCTACCGATGTTCGTACTACCTCGTCAAAAGAGGAAGTAGTTGAAGTATGCTTTCCTTTTGTTCTCAATTTTTTTTTTCCATTCCCTTTGAATCCCCTATTCGTATTTTTTTCCTCTTCGCACTCTTATTTTTCCGAGCCATTTAATTGCTGAATATATTTTTGAACCATTTATTTATTTATTTTTTCTACTCATCGCTCTCCACTGCACAGTGTGCATAAATAATTAACTTGAGTTGAATTTTATTATTATTCTTTGCAATAAGCGGTCTCGAGCCGTTTGAGCCGTGAGCGAAGTTGCACGGCTTCTTTGTGGCTGATTGCACCTGACGAGAAGTGAGATATAATGCAAAATGGTGGGCGGTGGGTGGATGGGTGAATTTTGTTGAGGGTAGGGGTAATGGAGAGATAGGGCAAGTGGAGAGAGAGGGATAGAAAGTAGGCAAAGAGGTAGTGTCAGTTAAGGGGGATGCGATCGAGTCAGCGAGATCTCTCAGTGGTAGAGGGGTAGGGGTTGGAGGGGTTGGAGGGGGGACCTGTCGCACATGTCGATAAGGCGTAACGGGTTCGAATATTCCGGTGGGAGGGCACCAGGTTGCGGTCTCTCTTCCTCTCTATCTCTCTGTGACCCCCAACCCCCGGTAGATGCTATAGACCACCCCTTAATCTGGCGTTGAGAACACCCATTAGGCGAGTCATGGTACTTAGCGTCGATAACAGCACCACGATATCTTCCACCAGTTACACGTTAATATCGTAATTAAATGTGAAAATTTTGTGTCATTCATTGAGCTTTCCGGTGAAAGTAGGGCATTAAATTCCTCTTTCTCTTTATTCTTTGTTTATTCGATTTTATCTCGATAATTTATCCGGTATTTTCCAGTAATTATCATCCTCCGATTGTTGAGAGTTACATTCATAATCGGATTAGAATCGGTTAATATCGGGATTCATGTTCTCGTGTAGTTTTAAGTCCCTCGGAGTGCTTATAAATTATTACTAATGCAAGAATAGTGAATATTAAAATGGAAATAATGTCTATGGCAACATATTCCACTCAGCACTTGGAATTACTGCTAATGAATTTTTAAGTTTTTTCACTCTAGCCCCGATTCACCCTTCAAATAACCATTTCACTGGTGTTCCCCCGGTCCTTGTCACCCACTTTTAGTAACGCGTCGACCGGCAGTTTCCGCTGCCGGAAGGGCCGCACTTTATTGAAAATTACTTTGCGTCCCACGTTTCTCTAGTCACTCCATTACCAGATGTATAATTAATTTTTCCGAGAATTTCGCTTTACGTTCATTACAATATTTTTTTCACTCTCTTTTACTTCCCATTTTGAACATTTTTTTTTTTTTCAACCTGAAGTATCGCTCGAGTGAATTCCATGGAACACGATTTTTCGCTATTCCTCAGAACCCCGGAGAGTCATGGAATTCAAATAAAACAAGCGCTGCATAATTTCCATGCGGATAGAAATGAAAATACCGGAATAATCTGGCAATATGTAGATCAGAATTCTTTTGAGCTGACAGGAGTTGCCGGACAGACATGGGACAAAAATTTGCCGAGGATACCCTATCGTTTGAAATACCCATTCTCATCCCTCTCACCAGGGTATATTCAGTAGACATTTATTTTCCCCGGTTCTGCCATAAATTCACTCTTCCCTCTCCGCGAAACTTCTCAAACTTAGATTAGCGATTCAATTTGGGTCGTTAGTAAATCATCTTTTGAATTGTTTTTTAATCGAAAAATCTGTAAACGAGGAGTGGATAAACCAAAGTGGAGAAAGTTCAATGACTTTCAATTTTGTTTGCTCCAATAAATTCTGAGATAAATATTCATTATTTATCCGTGAAAATGTCGGAAGTTTGTGAGAACTTTGTCACTGTGTAATCGGTTAATCACATTTTTTTTTTCCAGTGAACGAACTTATTAGAAGTATTAATCATTGATTTATCCTCATCAAGAGGAGCATGCTCAATCGCGATAATCTATTCACCGATAAAAGTTAGCATAACACGGATATAAATATTTAATCAATAGTGGTAAGTGAATGAACAAATTATTGGATGAACTCAAACATTAACCCGCATTGATAATCATTTTCCCGATCGTTTATTCACCTGTCACTTGGCCATCACTAAAATAACCGATGACACTGCAAATGGAAAGTGAATCGATCAAGACCCAAAGAATTGAGAATAAAGAGAATCGTAGATTAAAGAGAATACCAAGGAACTCAGTGCTCATCCCCGTGCTCACGTAGACCACTTCAAAAGTTGAAATTTTCATCGAAAGCGGAGAACTAATAATCGAATTCCAAAGTGCACAGTTTGTCTCCTACGGGTTATGGGGTATTTTCTGATCAGCTGGATTCTTCTGCAGATGAGAATTTTGTGATTGGTCGTGCCAATCGACTGGGAAATACGAATTCACACAATCAACTCCGTGAAAACCATTTTCCCAGCGTAATTTCTCAAGGTCGGCAACATTTTCAGCAACCAAATGGCGAGGGCGTGACACCAACGGATATGCGCAGCGATCTCTTCCGAATTTGTGAGTGCCCGATACATAAGTAACGTAGAATAAAATGAATAAATCTTTAAATTCATGAATTCCAGTTGTTGAATTCTAGATCGTCTCGCATCGTCTCGCAGGAATACAGAATAAATTCCAGAGGTGAAAAAAAAAAATCAGCGAGGACATCAATCTCATTGGGAGAACATCAAATGGCTGCTTCAGCAGGTAACTAATATCGCAGAGCCAATGATTTACCCCTGTCACGCGTCTTTTCCGCCGAGGAAAAATGAAAAAAAAAAATGAAAAGAAAAAAAAAATAGACAGAATGAGACGGAAATATACCGCCGGTGTTACACCGGCGCAGAAACCCACGCTCCCGCAAATACACATTAACAAAGGGAGGCACATTGAAGCGATGATTTACAATCCACAGCCAGCGGTAACGCTTTTCTCCGTAATTAATAAAATGATTAAATGAAGCAACCTAACTCGACCATTAATAACGTGCCGAGGCAGAAGAAGAATCGTGAGGGTATGTAACCAGAGTACGCGCTGGGGTTGAAGTTTACTGCTCCAACATCGGCCAGAGGAAGTATAGACCACAGAAGAATACGCACCAGTAAACCAACGATAACTCCCATCAAATCACCTAACCAAATGCACCACACCGATATTTAACATCTACCAGTTTTATCAGACAACAGACATGCCAAATAATTGCCCTTCATCCTATTATTCGGGCACATACATTCTATTTGAGTTGACGCGGCGGACAAGGGGGGAGGAGGGAGAGGAGGGCAAACTGCGAAATGAAAAAAATGTAATAACTGAAAACATCGGTGTACAGTAAACAATAACACACGATTGTACTCGATACGACAATACCAGTTGGATATAAATTCACTCGCATGTCGTGTTAGGAGAGAAACTGGTGGACAAGGGCCGAGCTGCGGGGATGAGAGAGTGGGAGGGAAGGGATGAAAAACGAAAAACGAGAGAATGAATATGGAGTGTTTGGCCGATGCAACGGGGGGGTCAAAGTTGCACTCTGGAGGCGTTTTTCAATGTTAAAACCAAGTTGTACAACGATTCTTGGGTATATCTCACGGGGACTGGCTAAGAGTGACTTTGTAAAATATTCAAAAGTACTCTATCCGCCCTTCTCTACTTTCCACTAGTCCTCATAGCTTATTGCATCTACATACGTCCCTGTCGTCTTATTCAACCCCTCCTGTCTGGTTTTTTTTTGTTTTCATCCCCCTTTTGGGATTTACCAGACTTATGCCATTTCAATATTTCAACGGAGTGTGACCTCCTTCGTATATCCGTTGCCGAATCGCGAGAGCATGGGGTTTACACTTGTAGCAACGCCTCTTCGTAAATATTCTATTTTTTGGGACGTTCTGAGAATTATTATTTTGGCAGGGACTTGGAGTGAAATAATTCCAGGGGGAAGGATTTTAAAACAATTGGATGGTCAACGAAAATTTTATTGATCGGTGTAACCGAATGAATAACAAACCACTTGAGAAAGACAAATATCTCCATTCATCCGGACCTAAATGTGATTCCCAAGGATTTTCCATCGCTGGCTCTATCTTCTACATCAGACCTTCGCTCCCTTATTCCCACCGAATGAAAGGACAACGAGATACAAGAATTGAATCCACCATAAAACTCACCCATAAAGTAACCTCAACCGTCCATTCCCAACTTCCCTGTAAACTGAGATTGAATTTGACCGGTATGCGTCTCGGGATCAACCCTCGACTACTCGTATCAAGAGAGAAAAAGATGGGTGAGAAAAATCCATCTCGGAAGCTCGAACACCATCCAGTATTACCCCATTCCTCCCCCGCCCTTTTCCCGGACAGTCGTGCAAATCCCAGGGATTTCACCCACGGAATAGCTCGTTGGAAAAGAAAAAGTGAGAAAAAGAGAAGGCACTCGTTGAAGAATAAACGAGTGCCAAATCTGGATTATATATATTTTTTTCCATTTGCTTCGGTGGCACTTTTTCATCTCCAAACTAGCTCACTAAAAAATTTCGTTGATAATGGAATATTAATGTTTGAAACCACAAGCTATAAAAAAATATGGAATTAAATAATGTGAAAATTGTACGGTAGGAACACGAAGGGGAAAAATGGAACGATCCTTGCAGCAGGCGTCGGCTGGTGCGGACAGGTTGGTAAAATCGATTGTCAGTTACCATGAGATAGAGAGAGACAGTTGATTCGTTGTCGAGGTATGGTCAGCCACGAGGACACCCACGGGTATCGAATGCTCGTTAAAAATGCAATTGGAACGACACGGTGCCTTTCCCCAACACAGTAAACCTCTCAATGCATGCGTTTATTTTTCAATGGCATGTTGGTTAGTCGCTGAAAAGGGGTGTAAAAACCTCAGAGTTGAATATATCGTATTATTTTATTTTTCACATATGCACTGCGCTGGTACTCTAGCCGTGTATTGGGTTACAGAATCCCAAGTCATGGGGTTGGATAGGCGGCACTCCTTTGTATTCTGGATGGTTGCCGAGTTACCCGAGGTGAAAGCTAGAGTCCAAGGGGTAAAAACCCACACCAGTCAGACAAGGAAACAAACAAATGCTAACACACACAGACCCTCTTCATATATTTGTGTTTAGTGTGTGCAAACGGTTTTCCGTTTCCGGTTTGCATTTTATGTCTGGACCTCTTCATTGTTCGGACTACTTCACTCCAAGTTACGGTAGATTTTCGTTGGTGAAGAAATGAAAATGGTTGACCCAAATGCCTTGGGATGTGAGTGGAATTGGTGGGGGCAAGCAAAGATAAACAGAACAACACGAGGGAGGCCATGGGAATCAAGGATGTGTATACAAGTTGTCAATAATCAGCATCCTTTTCTACTTGAGGAGCTACTCCATCAACAATGCGATTCATTAACTGGTGAAAGCTTGAAATTTTAATTAAACTTTAAAAAATCCTTTCTCTCCATCTATATTCAAATATATATAAATGATATGTACCTTATATGTCCATCAGAAAATTTTCACTTTGAAAAAATATATGAAAATTATCAAAGATAAGGGAAAAAAATACAAATTAAACAGTTAAATAAAAAAACAAGAATTAGATGAGAACAGATTAGTCGTTTTGATTGGAGGATAACGAATATATGATCGCAGATAATAAAAATGGTTCTCCATATAGGGCGTGTGTTCCGCGCGCCTCTGATATTGTCCTAGTGATAAAAATAAACGGTAAACTGCCTGGAAAGTAATTTTGATTCTGCAAATGCGATATCTCTTCTTTTTTCGATATCGTCGATCTATCGAGAGATATTCAACATTGAAGATTGTTAACAATTTCCATGAGAATTTAGGGTTGACTTGAACGAGCTGGGGATTATTTTAGCGCACGTTAAGAAATCTGCATCTTTTGCGTACCCCTCTAGGTACTGCCTGAAAATTTCTATCGATTGAATTCGTCATTCGACCTGTGATGTGGTTATCTTTGAGGCGTCAGTACCGTAACACAATCACTGCACACAATCTCACACATTAATTTTCACCGCGACATAGACACTATGAAATCCTTCCGAAATTGATAATACCAAGATCGCCCCTCGTTCCAATAGAACTAGAAGCAATGAATCGAGTATAATGAATAGACTGAAGACACTCAGTATGAATTATTATGCATCTTCGACTCTCAAGGCGGTAACACAAGAGGATCCAAGCAAAGGCAATCATCCACGGGGGAAAGGCTAGTTCCCAGTCTTTAGAAATCAATACCCATACATTCCAACTTGGATCAATGCAACCGAAGACAAAAGAGAATCCTTCAAAAGATGTTGTTATTCAACAGCTACACTCGGTAATTCGTCATTTTTTATCTTCTTAAATTTACAGATGCTACCATCTCTAAACCCATAATGCCTCAGACTGCAGCCTATCTCCTCCCCCCAAAATTTACATTTTCAGATATTCAATATGGAGAGCTCCATTTGCCAGTTTCCTTTGTCACACAATTCCATCCTAGATACAACTGGGCTTCAATATAACGTACAGGACTGGTGCATGCTACCATATATAACCGGTTCGATCTGTTTCTCCAACCCTATATTCCGTCTAAACTTACCTTCGTCATGGTACAGTGCACTCCTTCAAGCTCCCGTTCAATTTCCGTTCTGGTGAGGGCCATCGCTGTTTCCACCAGCACACAGCATAATACAATGTGTACAGAGAAGTTACCATGCACTCACGAAATAGGAGGTGAAAACAAAATTTTCCATTCCACTAGAATGAAAGGAAAAAGAATTCCCTTCATATACGAGCGGAGTTACTTGGGAAAGATCCTCTGTTGAAAATGCTGATCACTTCCGTGATGTCTCATTATAATAGAATCCTAGCGGGATATTGGAATTTCCTTATAAGGAATCTCATCCTCTGAAGGACACCGTGGAGCGTCCAATTTGATCTCGAAGCCCTGTTCGACCTAGACCCTTAACTATTTGATGTGAGTACCAGCAACTTGCTATCCACCCTTAAAAGCATAAGCACCACTTTAGTGAATAGTTTCGAACCAAGTCCTGGTGAGGACTTATCTACGGATTAGCTGAAGACAGCCCTCGATTTTCTCCGAACATCAACCAAAGTCCCTTGTCCCAGTTTTACCTCGCAAACATCTCGGATTTTATCCACCCTCTTCCATCTACGAACATCGATTATCCAGGCCAGATCTAACAAGTAGTTAACGATGAGTATCGCTCGGCTTGCACTTTTTTTATAGACAGAAATGACGTTCCACTTGCTCAACTAACGACAATGAGTTTGAGAGATGAGGGAAGACGATGCGCTATGGGTAAAAGGCAATTACCGACCAATGGCATTCACCGGGTCTTTTGCCCTCGGTGAATTCCAGTTTTGTCTGGTTATTGGATCGTAAAAGACGCCCTTCCCTCTTACGAAAAAAAGAAGATAAAAATCATCACTCACCATTTCCTCACGATAATTGAGATTGTGAGAGACTCATAACGTTGCTAAGTTGTTTTTCAATGAAGCATTATTGCACGTCTCGAAAAACTATCTCTCGACAATATTTTTTTTTTTTTCATTTTCCAATAATTTTGTGCACTCGAAGGAGTAGAGGATTATAAATTGGAATTATAACCACATGCTCACTCTTTTATCCCAACACGTCCGCAATAGGTCAGAAAATTCGGTGTCGAACGTGCGACAGAAGCTATTGAAAACGTGTTTCCCTCACTTTTCCGATATTATTTCGCCAATTTCCTCACGACTTGTCACGTTCACTTCCATTAAGACATCGTGAACAAACTATTCTTGGAGTAGATGATGAAATTCCAATTGCTGGGGATAAAAAATTACTCACCCATTGCAGGAGCATAGATGTTCAAGTATAGACAGTCCTCGCTCTGATTGGTGAGATGTGGAAGGAGTTTTTTGAGGTACTCCAGCCGGCCCTTAGGCATACGCTCGAGAGCTTTCATTTCGTCGGTAATGTCTGGTAGTTTTTGAGGACAAACTGGACCAATTTTGTCAGCTTTCCTGTAACATTATTGAAGATTCACTTGAAGTGATGACCTGTTCATCCAACTTTATTATGGTTGTATGGAAATTGAAACAATATCAATGGAAATTGGCTGTAAATGTCAGTACCGCCCCGGGTCGCTCTACGGCCATCAATTCTAGTGCATTAAATGCAGGTAAAGTGCAAGCGCATTTCACCGATAATGATGTTGTACTTCAAGTTCGAATGACATAAAATAAAATGAGAATATGGTATTTACCTTGTTCCTTTCCAAGGGCTGGGTGCTTTGGTCGGTGAAAATCTATCGCCACCAATGGGCGGAGTAGCGTATGGTATTCCCAGGAAGACATCCACCGGCTTCAATCCTTTAATCTCAAAGGACTGCTCCAATCCCTGAATGTTACCGTTTCTCAGTCGTACGATTCGGGGATTTGATTTAATATGAACTGACAATGATATTACAGAAGACGGTCCAATAAGACAAACAAGAATAATAAAAAGTTCCATGTTTGTCATCTAATTTTTTATATCACCCTTGACCAACCTATTGAGGAAATTGTCAAGACTCTTCACCCGACGTCGGCCAACTACTCTTTCTTCACTCATTTGTGTCGCGAACCCAGTGGTAATTTATTGATGTACCTATATCTTAGCGTCCACATCAGTCTGTACAATTTCAAAGTTAATTTCATGGTTTTAATTACTTCTCATTGCATTCGAACGCGTTCGGAATATCTCAAAGTGGAAAGTAAAAAGAATAGGGACACTAATTACTCCGCAACGGTTGCCTCCATGAGCTCATCTATCTCTCGACGTGAAAAAAACAACGAACAAACTCGGAGGGAAACCAAAAAAAAAAAAAGAGATCATGAAAAAAAGCTATTGAGGGCCTTTCAATATCCAATGAATTGATTCGTAGTTATGGATTTCATTCGAATGGGCATTCCGTTGATTGAGGCATCCCAGAATAACGATCTGCAATCTGGAATTGAAAAAAAAAGGGAATTCACAAGTTAGTTCATTCCGTTAAATAAATTTTCTTTAATGTAGAATTGTGTTGATTCCAATGAATTGATTGCGCACTGCTAAAGTCAGATTTATCAAGTTCTATACACCCCCCCTTTCCGATAGCACTCTCGGATATTGGATGTACGACACATCTTTGTTCACTCATGGATAGAAAAAACCTGAACAAAGGATCACTCGTCCAACCTTGCCAGTTGCCTCACCTTACAATCTCGAGTATCTCCAGAGCTCAGACACTGTCAATACGTACTGAACTCCAATTTCCTCCGATTTCTCTGTGATCCTGCTATTTCATCCAAGATACAGTGGTCGTAATTATCAGTCGACTGAGCACGCGAGAGCTCTGAAAGTGTCCGCTACCGAATAAACAGTCGAGATTTTGACCGCTACCACCTCTCAAATTTTAATCAAAAATATATATGGACAGTTGTGCCGATACTAGACCTAATGTTTACGATTGTTGAGACCGACTCCAGAGTCAACTGACTATAATATATGATACGGAAGTTTCTCAAGCAACTGTTTGAGTTTCAGGAACAGTAATAATCAACTAATTACTTCTCACATCCCATGCATTAACGATGGAAGCCCTCTGCACATTTGCCCATTATGTTTGAATTCCGACAGAACTTCCATTATTAATTAAATCGATGTCAAGCACATTCGGCATATAATCACGTGAATATATATACCGATTGCGGGTACAAATTGAAATGAAGTCTGTCAGTATTCTGTGCATCAGCTACAAATTCACAGTTGTGCTGTAGGGCGTCGGCTTCATTGTGTGATCCTCTTATGTCAAAGTAGAATGCACCACCGCATCTCTCGGAAATCCAAAATGGATTTACTCCTGAGGAGTACAGCACGAAGATGTTGAAATACGGACATTTCAAAGGGATCATTTTGTACGGAGGACTCTGGTCGTCTTTTACTACTGAATTCGCTGAATTTCTCAGCATGTTGCTGCAATAAGCGACAAAATAGGATGACGTACCTAGACTGTGATCTTTTCAACAATAGATAGACTTGGTGTATTGGTAAGAAAGAGGATTCAGTGATGCCTGATCATTCTCCCCGATCCAGCAAAAACTCGTACCACTGCCCATCCCATTTGTTTTCTCGTTATTTGCAGAGATACATGAAACATGAATGTGCATTCGTCGTAAACTTGGTCAGCATGTTTCTTATTCAAAACTCCTGGTACACTATTGATTCCAAATCGGATTAAATATAGACATTTCGTGGGTTGTCTTCTGATAGCTTTTCAGAGAATACATCGCTCTCGATCGATACCCGAGCACTCAATTTCACATACTATTCTGTATAATGGATTTTCTGCAGGTTGAAAAAAAAAAAGTTGCTGACATGACGTCGAGTTGTCAGAGGGCTTTCACGAGAAAGCAAAAAAAAAAAGTATTTCGCATAAATGCTCCATTCATCATTAATCTCCAGTCGTAGGAATAAAACTGGTCTGGAGTATTTCGTTCCAGCTGTTCCTCCATTATTTATAATCCTCCTGATAATAATCCATTGGGACTGGATTTCACCGAGAATTTGAATCTGCTGCTAGCTGTATCATATAATTGAAAATTGGAGAATTTGTGGACAAATGATTGAGGGAGGCGGTTAACGAGCCACACAATCACGGGAGTATTTCATCGCCTCTTGATGGGCTCCGGACGACTGTATATTGCATCATCAGGGAAGTTCCGGGTGGGAAGGGAGGGTGTTTACTATCCTCCAGCTTTCAAAAGTCGATTGCCACATGGTAATCGTTGACTGTGCAGGACTACCTTTTCTGGATGTTCTATTTTGCCACGTGTCTCGAGCTCCTCTCGCGTGTTTTCTCCGTCACACTGCGACATGCAATTTGCTGGCTTGATAGACTACCACTTTCAAAACGGAATTGGAATAATAATCTGAAAATTGTTCGCGTCGTGGTGTCGCCCACGCGATACTAACGACTGATATTAACTGACGATTTTACAGTTTTGACGTCGTGTTGGATATTTATTGCGAGATTATTTCATGATAATCATGGCACGTATAAACCGGGCATACTGATGGGGTATCGTAAACCATTGGGCGATGATAATTCTATAGGGTCGATTAATATGAAGTGTAATGTGTGCAACTCCATAGGCCAGTGCTTCTAAGCTTGCTTATCGTCTTTAGGAGCACCTAAAACTTTGATACTGGTCCATGGCTCGTTGCCACTCGTTCGGCATTTACCGCAAACCGTTTTAACCGGCCCTTTCCAACCCCTTCTACTGAACCAACATAAACGGCTATGAATAATCATTCGACTTGAGGATATACGTCTTCATGAAATACTGGTAATCGATAATGGAGATGGCTAATGCGATTATTTGGCTCAGCGAATGCGAAATCTAGGGTGTACCTGGGTTATGTTTATATGGGTAAAATTCTGGGTGAAGGCTCGTACAAAGTTCATTTACGAAGGGAGGAATATTCAAGGAGAGCGAATGTTTAAGAATTATTGCTATTTTCATTTGGTCGTTACCTCTTACGGTCAATATCAAAGCATAATATGCAGGCGATACTCGTCTTTGTATGGAATATCATTTGATTTTATTGATTCTATTGGTATTCAATAGGGACTGTAAAGAAAATGCGAACGAGTCTCGAATAGCGGGAAACAGCGCTTGAAATTTTACCCCTTTTGATAATTCCGTGAAAATATTGTCTCTAACTTGAAATAATACGGATATTTATGTTTACATTTGGTTTCGTCAGAGTACATTGAGGTACTGATGCGGTACCAGAAAACGATATGGAGGATATGCGATATGGTAAGTTGGTGAATTCGCCTTCGAGCTATTTTGAGAAAAGTATTGATGCCCCCGTAGAAACAAATATACTGTACTCGATGCAAACCGATATTCGCCTCAGGCACAATCTCAAATTCTATTTGAGCGATAAAAATTGAGCAATTCGTCCCCGAAATACTTCATAACATGAATGCAGTGAAAAAAATTGTTGTGAATATTGGATATCTAAATTAGTATCAGATGCAATCTCCACGAGGAATGGTTGGCATATGGCATTCAAGGCACTGTCAGAGATTTACGAGACACCTTGACGAGAGTGTAATTACGGCCGTTGCATGGACGCTCTCTGAGGAAATATGAATAGCAGAGATGGCGAGAATGCTCTGATTATTATGACGTTCATATACAAGATTGTATTATAATTTTATGGATACTTGATTCTATGAATACTAAGTCGGGAGGATCTTGTCATTAATGCCAAGCTACGGATGGTGGAAAACATAACATTTAAGCGCATTTTGAGGATTTTATGATGCAGAATCGTGGAATGAGTGGAATTGTAGTCACCTAACAACAATCACTGTACAAAGGATTTATTCAGCTTTGCGGATTTCAGGATGAGAATCAATGGAATATTAAAATTGATATTAATGAATAATTGAAGCAGACAAATTCAATGATCAACAAATAACAATACATGAAATTGGAGAGTTTATTAAATCCTCAGTCCCCGGGGTTCGCCCCTGGTCGGTAAGCCCTTGATTTATCGAACGGTCGGGTATTGTCTTACTGTACAAAGCTAAAACGACTTCACTTGCACGGATAGACATTAATGGACATAATGCACAATGCATTTGTAAGACTCTGTGCTGTGGTCGCATAAAATCCTCTTAACTAATGCTCTTACCCGGGCCTTCTCCAATTTCTCGGTTTAATCAAATTTCAACTTAATTCTCACCATGACTTTTTACCTCCCTTTGATATTCGCCTCGGTGTTGAGCTTGATTTTATTCTTCTCATTTTGTCGGCGTCGACACTCAACACTCATCTCGTATAACGGATTACTCTTGACACCAGGCGCCGGGAGACCACGTACGTGACTCCGTGGTGTGTCGTCGGCGACGCCACCGGGGGTAGTGGTCTAAAACTCCACCCCACCTCACCCTCTAAAGGTAAATGAGACTGTGTGACATTTGTGTGGTTGGCATACATGACACGAGTAATCAGTAGCTCCGATGTGATCCTTCACACGGTTTCACGATTTTTACCTCAAATTTCCATTTTATCGCCATCGCCTTGTATGAAAAAAAAAAAGTGAAATTTATTTTTTATTCATTTTCTCTCTTCGATAATTTTCCTGTTATCATATAGTCGTGTGAATGAAGAAGGAAGATTTGCCAAAATAATTATCGGAGATGATAATCGTGTGATAATCGAATCGAGAAGAAAATTACGAGGATAATCATGAGTAACTCATCCTTGACACTGAATTTATTACGATAAATTGAGACGAATTGAGCCTGTTATTCCCTCAGCCCTCCATTTCTCATAGTTCCATATAAAATACAATGCACGGTTTGTGTGTTTCACCTAGCTCAACCGATCCATGACCATACATCCTGATGCCTTGGCCAGAACGATAGCTACGTGTGGAGTACCGAGGAAAAGCGCATATATCCCCATCGGGTACTTCACGAAAATATAATGCATCGCCACAACCTTATCGACACCAAGATACATGTCGGTCTTGGAAAACTGCCTCATAAATTCACTTTTCAATTTGCAGCTGGATATAGAAATGGTAGAAATACACAGACTTTTATTTTTCCTCCACTTCTATTTTTACTAACAGACCATTTCAAAAATATCCAACCAGTGAATTATCCTGAAAATTGTTCAGTGGATCTGTTAATTCTAGCACCGAAAGTGCATCCGCTTAAAAAACGAAAATAATTAGAGGACACCGAATACATGAGCGCGGTGAACTGTTTTATAATTAACATGGAAAATATTGTACGTGAGTGGTAATTTGGACGCACCTTGTACAGCAATAAATTCACCCAAATTATAGAGTCAAAAGAGGTATGTAATGAAAATAACTGGCCATGTACAATTGTTCATTCTAACTGAAAATTTGCTTTTTCAGTCAATTTCCAGGGTGAGTTAGTCATGGCTTTTCACCAATCGCTGGTGATAATGTTTTAAATAATTCCGAGGCAATTCTGGCGAAATAACTGAAGAACGTGAAGTATTGAAAGCGGCAAATGCGAGACCCGCCACAGGAGAATTAGAGAATTGAGTAGATGCGATAAGGTTCCACACAGTGAATTGGTAACAGAGGAGCTTTTGCATAAAGCACGTCTACTTTGCATATCTGCATCTCTGGTTACGCAGTGTACGCTCAGTTTGGTGATACCCATAGTCAATTCACTGTTTCACCCCTCAGCCTAACCACTTTCCCCACTGAGAGCTTTTAACCGCTCTATTTACCCCACGAATATTGTTGCTGCATTCTCTTTCTCCAACTCATTTCCTTCATCTAAAATTCACTCAAGGTTCACTGAGTTGTTTTTCCCCTTGATTTACATTTTCATTTTATCCTCCGATCATCATAATTAGGTAGAGCATTTACAGAGGACAATGGGGGAGGTGGGAGGATTTTTCGCGTGAGAGATGGAAATGAGAGATTGTTGAGTCAAATCTTTACAACTGCATTCTCCATTGTCTCGACCACCGACTTTTTTTTTTCTGCTCTCCCCTCAGCAATTCAGACGACTCGCTGTCGGGGGATACTATTAAAAAATGCAATAGCGTGTTTACCGTCTGGGTGACACGTTTGCTACTGTGAGAATTAACCACTGGGTAACGGGGGATTTGCTCGGCTCCAGGTTATCCTGCTTCTGCACACTATTTTCAACTCGGCAATGACGGTTATAACGGTTTGGAGATTTTGCTGCGGTTAAAGTTTGCACACTGATGCTTCCTGCGGTTCCACCACCGACCAAACCTGATGTAGTCCTCAATTCCGTGTTTTTGTGCGTTTCTGGTGACAGCTATTTTTTCAATGGGCTGATAATTAATCGATCCGGGTGGAATCAATTAATTGGGGGCTGAGGAAGAGATCGTTGTGATTATTGATGCAGTTGATGGAGGCATTTAACGCTAAACTCATTGTCATCTTCTTCGTGGAAGTTGAAAGAGAAAAAAAGCAGCTACGATTTATCGGGGCATTATCGCACACCGGAAATCATATGATTCATAAAATTTTTTCAGGAAAAGAATACATATCGGTGGATTCCAAACACTCGAAAATCCCCCACATCGTGTGACCGGAATATATTCGCAATAAAGTGTCGGTCGAGCGTTGCATGTCGAGGAAACTATCGATGCGTTGATCCTTCCGACCTCGTTTTTCCTCTCCTCCCGATGCACCCCATTTCTGTCGTCATTTTACGAGGGCTTGTAACGCATAGAATTACATTGTGGTTCATGTACCCATGTGCACTCTCGGTTGTCCATTGACACTGAAGACAAATTGCTTGTTTGGAAATTTTAGAAATTGGGGACTATCAGTCGCTTTTGACTATCGACCCAATGGTTTTCAGGTAATTGAATTGGTGAATATGAACTTCTAGAGGTATGAGACTAGATTTTCTCCAGGGAACAGTGAAAATTGAGTGAATTAGTGATCCTCAGAAGTTTCCATGGTTTCACTATTAAAATAGAAGCATTTTGCCCGATTCTATTTTCAGAGACAGTGAATTAGGAGATTTTATAAAAATTCTCATTTGAGCTGATTCCATCGGCATTCGCCACTCAAATCAATCTTTCATCGGCTCATCTCGTAATAGGACTAGCGGATCCATGAGAGAGTGACAAAAAATAAATAAAATAGAGATCTGCCAGATGATGGTGGACTGAGGCGAGGAAAAGAGGACACCCAATAGGACGCAATCTATCGATACTCCCATTTCACCGTAATTAATCCGATAAATCGTAGACGGTTGAAGGAGCAGAATGAAAGGCACTGGGGATTGAATTAGATTTCCAGAAAGCTCTCCATCTCAGCCATTCCCCTCTACACTTTTTGGGCCAAAGAGTAAAGTTCAGAATGAAGCGAGGAGGAAAAAAAAAGGACATTAGACCGCAGGAGTGATTCAACACACGAGTGGAATTCCTCGTTTCAACTTTCACTGGAAGTATTTTATCCCGATATTTGGATTGTCACTCGTTGAATTGAAAGGATCTCCGGTGACTCATTATCGTCATTCAACCCAGGCGTGACGTAATGATAATTAAAACTCACCGATGTGCAGTAAATAATTCACCCCCTGGGTTAAACCATCTCCCTCTTTTATCCCGTGTTTTTTTTTTCCCCTGTAGATTCATTCCACTCCCTTCGTCCTTGCCAGGAAACCCGACAATCTAAATGGGAATCTTATCAGTATCCCAGGATTCGCAAAATATCTTTTGATACATTGTAGCGAAATGGGTTTTCCTACTTGCGCGTGAAAATTTATCTGTAGTTGTTAAGAAAATAACATTTATACAAGCGGTGGTATTTTGCTGTGCTGGCGCCTTGTGGGTGCCTTGCATGCACCACCTTGTGCACAGGTGCATGAAGTAAAACAACAAGTTGGAGGTATGCTCGTATGGAAACCACGGGAATAAATTTTCAAACGAGTTACAGCATCACTGCAAGCCGTGATATCGTTTGACGGTGAAGAAAGAATATTCCAACAGAATTTGGGTCATGAACATTTTAAAAAATTTCATTGAAACTTGATCACGAGATGCATTCATCAAAATACATTATAAAGATCTGAAAGCCAATGACTTTTGATGAAAATTTTCTGGTAATAATTCGGTGAGGAAAGTTCTGAAGTATTCACGAATTATCTTGCATGGGAAATTTGACATCTCTTCACTTCTGCATCCTGAGACTTCATGAATATCACAAACTTAATACCTTCCCAGCAACATGCATATTGCTCAGGCCAAAAATGTTCATCTCTTCGTCAGAAAAAGTGGCAGGACGGATCTTATGGTTTTTGGAAAAAAAAAGTAACTAGTGAATTTGGCCGAGGATCCGTTGATTTTCGGTGTATAGTATACTCAAGACACGCAGCTATACAAAAAAAAAATGAGAATCATTAACCCCGGGTGGGTCGTTATGTTTTTCATCCCCTCTTCCGCCTGGAATAGACCACCAGGGGGTGAGTGAAGACGGTGGGGTCGACGAACTGTAGCTGGGAGATGCAAGTTGGAAGGAAGTGAGAGAGGATGCCACCATAGTGTGAGAGAGAAGTGTGGATGATGTATAGAGGTAGTGAAAAGTTGAAAAGCGATGCGGGACCATTGAAAGGGTGGGCGAGGCGTGTACGTGCCAGGTGACATGGCTTTTCCCCGGAAGCAACGATGAACAGAGGAACCAGAAGGTGGAGTGAGGTAGAGGGACAAAAAGGAAAAGACCCGGGTGTGCCAGTGCTGTTGCGAGTGTATATGCGTCTCCGGGAATTAGCAACCTCCGTTCGGAGTCGAGCAAGGTAAATGCTCGAGAGATGCAGATGAAGAGAAAATTATAAAAACAAAATGGCAAAAAGTCTCCCTCAAAGACATCGGTATTATGATAAAATCTTCAAAGGATTCAAGTTGTGAATTTATTAATGAAAACATTGAAATATCTATTGACTAGTTGCGATGTACTTGAAATATGAAAAGTGTAGTGTGAGTAACAAGATATATAGAACTTTGGCGTTCGACTTTGGGATAACAGAAACGTGCCATGAGTACCAACATCTGGATGAGAAATGCTTCCTGGAGTTTCTTCTTTCATCCCAACCATCACTTCCATCCAGTCCTACCATTCCGGATTATCCCTCATTCCCTCGCCATTCCGGTATTATTATACTGCTATGATTTTATTGTATTGACATATCGGCTTGGAGTTATACTCGAGTGGAGAGGTAGTTGGTGTCCTTCAGTTGGACTTTATGTTTTCATAGATCTCGAAATGATTTTGCGAGTGGATGGAATTAATTCGGAGAGGTATCCAATTGAGATGAATGTAAAAGCATCGCGGGGACTGTTGAGAGTAATGGATGAAGCATGATCGGACTCAAAGCCGAATCACTTCAATCGAGGGAACTGAATTATCGAGCTGGATTTCGCATGAATATTTCTCCATCGGGAAATATCTAGGGGAGCTTAATGTACAGCGACGTTCGGAGAAGTACAACATTTACCGAGCGTTGACGTCGAACTTTCTAATTATGGAAGTTTCCATGAATTCTTAGTGCCGGGAAAACTTGAATCTTGGATTAAGCTACCAACGATAGGCGAGAGATCAGACTCCTTTTCTTCAGCTCCCCTTTTACTCACCTGAAACATTACGATTGCCCTGCGAATCGTTCGTATTTCGCATTCTCAGACCCTCCCACTGGTAGATTATACTACGTTGCACCGCTGGAGGATTAAATATCCGAGCAGTGAATTCATCGGTTATGTATTCTCTCTCTCATCTGGATATTCGTGAAAACTACCTCTCTTGGCTGGAAATATCGTTCTCATTTTGCTCGCATTTTGCATTACCATTTCAACGATCCTTGGGTAACAAAGACAGTTTGTCTTGAAAACTTACCAGTGATTCGTGTTTGAGATTGTGGTACCTAAGATAACCCATCCTGTGAGATACATAGTCAAACAAGATTCTCGCAAATTGTTGAGTTTCATCTTTTGCGGAAATATCTGCTCTGATTTGTTATTCTAATTCAGTTTGAGTTTTGAAGGGCTCAAAACTTTTGAGGTCTAATGCACGTAGGACTGATGAATTCCTTCTCATTAATAATTCCAAACTTTGACAACCCCTTCACAGGTTCATCCCTTCTTCTTGGGATACAAATAAATCTATTTCACTGGACCCAATATTCCTAAGCATTCCTCAACTTTCAATTGCAAGCTGCAACAATGCAGTCTTTCTTCACACTCAGTGCAAAGTGAGAATTGGCTGAGAAGTTTCCTATTATCGAATTGTTGGCAATTTGATCGACTTTAACGAGGTACAAAGAAGCTGACTGACGAAGCATCAAATTCCTCCTAGAAGAGAGGTGTATTTAGAACCTGGTGAAGAAGAGATCTGAAAGGAGTGGGTATTGCCATAGACAACTACTCGAGAGGTGAAGTCGTCCCCAGGGGTGTATCGTAGTTGCAAAAGAAGGGGTAGCTGTGAAGAATTGGGAAATGAGAACTGGTTGTGAATTTTTTTGTCTACCATGCAGAAAATCGACAGCCGAGTGTTTCACTCAATCATTAGAGTCAAGGATGGATACATGCTTTTCTCATTCTTCTTCCACCACTCATCTCTTCCCTTTCGTTAAAACCCTTTTTGGCAGATGGCCATTAGCTGAGAATCCAGTCACGTACTGCCTATTGAAAGAACATTATGGATGTATGAATCAGGAATTTTTACGGTATCATTATTCAACGGGTAATTGAACTGAGTGGTGTTGAATCTTAATGAGTCGCTTGGAAAATCAAATGATTAATTTTTAGTTCACAGTATCGAAGGTAGCTACTCAAACAAAATCCATTGCAACGAATTTAAATGTTAAAGTTCAGGCTAGTTCATTAGGCATTCTAAAACAATCGAACCAACTTGGATATAATTACTCCAATAATCCCCAAGTACCTAATTATCCAGATCTATTTCGCTGGTATATCTTTACAAGTCCGTTCAATTGAACCCGATAAAATTTATGGTAGTCGATTTATTCCGAGTTGCTTGAAACCGCCCTTCTCAATAATCTTCACTCCCCCAGGATCATGTTTTCCTACTCTCCCTTTTTTTTTTCATTTCAGCCTCTCGACCCTTCCCCTGCAATTACTTATTCATCCCTGTGACTTCGTATTCTTGAACTCCCCTGCTACGAACATGTAACGATTAAAAGAATTCAACCCAAAACCGCTGATAAATCAGGGAAAAGTAATGAGGTCAGAGAAAACGTGGGACAGGGGATGGAATCGGTTACACTCGTCTGGATTTTGTCCTGTGAATTATGTGACCTTCTGCCAGAAACCGAGAGCAGTGGTGAAGATAATGCCATAAACCATTCGACTCTCCCCTGTTACGTTATCAATTAAATCATTTGGGGATGATGCCAGGGGATGAAGGGAGAGAGAATATCTGCACTTGCACAGAGAATCGTGACGATCATGTGCGAGCGAACGAACATCGGTGATTGAACGTGGTAGACATTCATCAGGGAGTGATGCATTGGGTGTGCATGTTGCTGATCTATTCAACGGATTCAGATGTTATTACCTTATTTCCACGTTTCAATGTGACTTGGATGCAATCTCCTATTGACTACTGACGGAATATTTCACTGAAAAATGAGTGTAACATTTTCACTGAGTGATGAATTCTCCTTGACCTTATCTTCCATTTTTCCATTAACTTAATCAATGCGAGAGCATTACTGTTGAGAAGCACTAAAATTGTCTGATGTCCCTGTTCCTCCTTTGAGTGCATGAAGAATCCCCGAAGAAAGAAATCGATGTTTTAAACTTTTTATGCTCCTCTGGTGTACTTCTCGTAGAGCCCCGTGCCAGTGGAATGGGAATTACGCGTTGCGCGACCTCAATAACTTGCTGATAAGAACGCGGGAAATTAAAGGAAAGTAAAGCTTGGATCGATTTGAAAGTTAATAAGAGCGATTCTCCCGAGGGGCGTGACAGGAATTTCCAGTATCTACGGGGACTACATCTGCCGATAGTGAGGAATTTTCTACTCTATCATTTCCCAGAATTTTAAATTCTCACATTTACTTTGACATTTTTTCTTCAGTGGATGAACTCATCTATCCAAATATTAATTCATCAGAGTACGAGGACACGAAGACATGAAGACACACGTAGCTGACCCCTTAATTCAGTGAATATTTTCAGAAAAAGGTCAAGTACTCCGGGGGAACTCAACAAATCTGATAATAACCCTCACAATTCATGTGCACAGTGCACTGCCAGTGGCACATATAAGTGAAACCAATTCAGAAGCTGAGTAGTCGTGTTCATTGGCAGTACCACACTGCTTTACCCCTTCTTCAGCTCTCTCGTTTTTACTCATGCGGTTTTAAAGTTTTTCACAACACGGGGCACCACCCAATGCGCACAAATGCTATCCTGTCGGCGCAATCCCTCCGTTCCCTTTTCAAGTCAGTGTTGTGGAGTTTAATTTCATTCAATTTCTTTTTCCTGCCATTCCCCTTTTTTTATTCTAGAGTCGTTCAGACACATTTACGCAGTGAATGCACTATTTAATGGGGCCTTTCACGATCATTACACATTAGTGAACCTCGGAATAGCTCTTGCAGCACTCGTGAAAATAGTGCAGGCAATAAATACGCCTATTATTTCAAATCTCTTGACACTTCAGGATGTCTCAATAACTAAATACACCACTTGCCACTCCCTTCGCTATACCTCATTAGCCCGGAACGAATACCGAAAATCCTCGAAATTAATCACCCAGATGACGTCAGAAAAATCAGGGAAAATTGACGGCTGGCAGGCCAGATTGACAGACCGAGAATAATATGAGAGAAAATCAATAAGAGAAACGAATCCCAAAATCAGAGGCAATATTACAATATACGGTACACAATAATCGAAGGGCCGAAGGCATTTTCATACTACACAAAAATAATAAAGTAAATATGGAAAAAGCATTGGTTAATCTCAATTGCGGATATTACGCATGAATAAGGCCTCAATTAAATTTTGTTTTCTGTTGGTGAAAAAAATATTCAAAGAGGATGAACCGAAGTGTGTGAAGGGGAATGGAAAGGGCTATATGTGAAGAAGCGACAGGCTTGGAAATTGGAAAATTGAACTCAAACTTGAAGGTGGTGTTACGGTCCAACTTTCAGCTTCTGCCGGGCCTCAGTCACTCACTTCCGCATCACCTATATTCACCCGAATCTCTATCCCACCAGTGGCCCCTTCCATCTTCACTCCACCATTCTGGAATTCAGCGACGATTGCTTTTCCCAACCCGAGTTATTTGCACTTGGGAATACCGTGCTGTCGAGCTTTTACGTTTAATTATAAGGAAACCGTGTAGTGGTGCATGTATATGGGGCAGCATTAGTGAAGGGGAGAAAAAAGAGCACAGGTCCAAATTAACCGATGCCAACGATTGTCTGTTAATGGGGTTGTTTGGCATTCAGGTGGAATATTCAAGTGGCAAGGGAGTTTTACGGAGCAGTTGAAATGGCAATGGAAGTGAAATAAGGTGGGAGTCACGGGGTGACAGTTGTTACTCGGATAATTAACCCTCATTTATACCAAATATCGAGAAATAAAATGACAATTTTTGAGCGAGCGATGGATTTCAAACGCAAATTATCTATTTGCAGCTGCTTCAAAACGCATGAAACTCACCTTAGTTTTAACTTATATATCCTGTCTAAACAGTCCGTGTAAATAGTCATTTTCCTCCGTACCTATTTCCCCCTAATTTCCACAAGCTACAGAGTTTCTCCATTTTCAACATTGAATCGTTTGTATTCTTGGTACATTTACCTCCGATTGAGGCAAACCCAGCGTTACGAATGCGTACACAGAAGTGAGAAAACACATTCTCAAAGTGCATTAGTCAGACGTAAATGCAGTAGTGCCTCCCTAAAAGTAAATTTCAATCCGTTTGTTGCAGTAGGGCACGAGATGCCGCAGCTCTGGCTTGGAAATTTCGTGGATTTTGTGAATGGGACAGCTGATGGCTTTCTAAATAAATGTTTGTAAAGCATTATGATACGATAGATCAATTTTTTTATTTTCTACTTTTCCCTCCAATGCCTTATTCTACCATTCATTTTTCTTCCTTTTGTGCGCAATCTCTTTCAGGACTTTTCAAATACACATACGGAGAGATAACGAGCAGTTACACTTGTCGGAAGACGTTGGCGCGAAAGTATCGACCAATTCAATCACTGGCTAGTGGAGGAGCCATACAATGGCTCAGACCGGGCAACTAAGCGAGAAAGGATGACGCGAGTGGAGGTTGGGGCTAAAGTTTGCGCTGGAAAATTTTCAACAGTCGTTATCGATTCTGGGGGAAAGCTATAAAATAATGTGTGGTAGCTCCTTCAACTCATCTCTCTGGCAGTTAAATGGAATTAACTTGAAGAATTCATTGAAACATAAAAATCTATTTGAGAATCAATTCAATTGACAATGATTAACCCTCTGCACCCACTACATGGAGAAATTATAAAAAAAACAGTGTATGACTCTGAGGATTTTAAATAGTTTAAATAAAAAAATAATAACTATGAGCTTCCGAAAAAAATTGACCGAGTGAAGAAATCGGACAGTCATTGTTGCCGTCCCTGTGAATTCGTAAACTTTTAATGCAATTCCCATAATAGGATAAGTACAATGACAAAGGTACGTGGCATTTTTTTTAATCTGTCGCAAACTGTGGACTTTCACGCACAATACAATGCCAGTGCTGTGAAGAGAAATGTTTATTATGCTCGCCAGTAAAGACTAATGGAGAAACAACACGATGCTCTTATTCTCCCCAGAGGACATACGGGTGAGATAAAAGAGGTGACGTAGAGAGTCAGGGGAGGGAAAGAAAAAAAATATAGAAAAAAAAATAAAATAAAGGTGAACTTTAATCCAATGTCCTTGTGTGTTCCGAGGGTGTCTCTTTTCCTCTATTATTTCCCCTTCTCCTTATGCCATTTTTTATTCCAATTTTTTTTTTTTCACCCTAACTCTCTTTCTTTTTCTCCACAGAATCAACGTACCGCGGAGGATAACCAGCAATTACTTTCATCGCCGGTGTTTCCCTCACCACCCACTTGCGTCCCGCAAACGAAATAATTTCCTGTTGGAGAGGAAATAAACGAGGACGCTATGAACGAGCCGGGATAAATCTCCCCGTGACCTTTTTCCACCAATTTTTTTTTTCTTCGGGTTTTTCTTCCCCTTTCTTTTTGTTGTTTTTTTTGTCGATTACCCATGCAATGGAAGGGAAACAGTTTGGAAATCTCATTTTTCAGGGTGGCACTGCATGAGACTGGAGGATTTAAGTCGCATGAGGAGTGAAAAAAGGTGTGAGACTGGAAAAAAAAGGAATATTGTAAAAGCTGTATGCACGACACGAGCAACGATTTATCCAGAAAATCCGGCATTAGAATCCGATAATGTGTAAGTGAAATAGAACGTAGATGTCCTTTCTTCCACTTCATCCTGGGGAATGGTCTCTCGAATTGAGTAGCATTGCAGGAGTTTCTGGAAAGGAGCTCCACTCCTATTTCTCCTGTAATCTTGGTTCACAGGGGGTAAATTTAATTTAAGAAAACGCCAGACTTGGCCCACTATCTCCAACCTCGTTGTCTGTTCTCCCGTGATAGCTTGTAATTCGACAATTCATGGTGGTCTTTGTAGTATATCCGGTAGCGTTATTACGGTGTACATGTCTACGAGTAAATCCGGCTAAAAATTCTAATCTCATACCCAAGAAAATGATGAGCAGTAGACCTCCGACATTACAGAAGGGCAAAGTACATTAACATCAAGTCGTCATGCTGAAGTTGTTGACCCGTTTATGAGTGACTGCCATCACTAGAGAAAAGCCTATGTACATGAAAGTAAGGAAAAGTAGGCGCTCAACTTACAGAGGTCGATCCCCTTTGTCACCCCTCGTGGCGATTTGCCAAAAATATACAAGATGAATGGAGAAGAGATGAAAATAGAAGAAAAAAATTAGTCCACTGTGTCACGTAATGGAGCGAGATATTGTCGATGATGGAGCTAAGTAGGTGTTCATGGTCTTTTTTTTGTAGACAGGCAATTTACTAACGACCAGTGTTTCACTGATCTTATAACTCACTTCTTAAGGGCGAGAGGATAAAAATATCGGGTTACGTCGACTCAATGCGCTGTGTGAAATAAACTCCGTGAACATAGACATTTCAACGGGATTTTGAGAGGTAATTCGGGCTGCATTCGCTGAATGACGATTCATTAGCAGTGAAGAGGAGTTGTAAAGGTAAATGAGAAGTTGAAACTTCACGGTTTATCCGTATAGGCGAAGAGGTGTGGGGAGATTGAGTATCGGCGGAAATCAACTTCGTAAATCGAGATAAAGCCAATCTACCTTGAGTCTGAAACATTGTGGTATAGACTTTCGAATTGCCATTGCAGTGCAAACGTTAGGGTCGATGCAGTATCAGTTGTTTTATTTTTATGAAATAAAATTGATGTAAATTATACTTCAGGAAAAATAGTGGAAGAGAAATTGAGATGTCAAAAAAATATATATAGCGATTTAACTCACGTGAGGAGGGCTGATAGGGAGCCACTGATTTTTCCCTGGGAAATTTATTTCTCGCCACCAGAGAGTGTGTAAGTGTTGTACGCGAAGGGTTGAAGCCTCGAGGCCTGCGGATGTTCGTTCCAACTTGTCCGGGGTGCCTCTCGTTCTCGGTGTATATTCTACATCTACGCTCCTTCCTTCAGGCCCATAAATTTTTACGTACCACCAACAGCACTATCTGTTTCCATTTACAGTCGAGAAGCCACAAAAATCACGTGTCGCGCTGACATTCCAGATAAAAAAAAAAGATAGCATTCTCAACTATATGTAATAAATAGGAGACCCCATCCGAGTCGTATAGTGGAATTTTTACGAATTCGTGATAAATGTTTCTTCGGCATTAGAATGTAATGACTTTTGGCACTCACAGCGAGATGGTAATTAATAATTATCTGGTATAAACTATTCATTAACCGTTAGGATTGTCGACGTGGATGCAGCATTGTATCTCTCTTGGATGTGATTTCTATAGTCACCTAACCACAGCATTTATCGGTTGAACTTTAGTGCTCTCTATACTACGGTGTGTATGTACACGCCTCTAGCTTTCTCGATAGCGCGTACGTTCTCTCAGTGTTTGGTGGCACAAATGCGGGTGGGTACTCTGTGTACAGCAAATTGGCAATTTGGTGCCATTCGAGCACCTACTCTTCCATCTGTGCACTTCCTCCCTTCAAGTGCAAGAAGGAAAGATATATTTGTGGGAAGGTTCACACATACATTTCGCTTGGAGTACATTTACGAATATATCAGCATATTCGCACCATGACTTTTCCTCTTTATGCAGCTGTTCCATTGGAGAATGTGATAAACTCAAATTAAAGCTCGGCATTAATTGGTGAATTTCGATGGAATTGCAGGATAATTGATCAGCTATCCACTATTGAGATATCTGATTGATCCGAAAATGACATTATTGATACACCATCGAGGGATATAATTTCAAACAGATGTTTAAAAAATACATTAATACAGTGAATATCCAAATTGAACGAGACTACTTATGAAATTTACTTTGTGAATCATGAATACCATTGCGACTGAATAACATTCAAATCCGAATTACTTTCACAAAAGATCTTGCCATTTCCTCTATAGATCATTGAGCAGTACTATTTTTACTCCTCCACTTGGTATTTTCCTGAATCCATCGCCTGAGCTCATTTGAATCCACTAAACATACAGCTGAAGTGTGCCTTATTATCTAACAATGAAAACGGAGAATTCCAATGGTATAACCCACTTCAGCAGAAAATAACAGTCGGTGGAGGAAAACCTCAGAGTATACCCAGACTATGCAAATGATATTTACTTAATATTTTTCTCCCTCCTTACTTCTTCATCTCATTTTCCCTAGGAGCTTCGGAGAGCTGTAATCTCAAACTACTCGAGTTCAACTGGATTTCACCAACAAAAGAGGCAATGAGTTGGTGCACCAGCGACTTAAGCTCTTGTACCGAGATACATGTACTTTAACCATTACCAAAAAAGATGAGAGTCCACCGTCTTTCCGACTCGTCACAACCACTATCATGCACTTATCCCTTTCCACCTTCATTTCTCTGTTACACCACCTCAAGTATGAGAAAGCCACAATGAGTACGTGAAATTCCATAGCATTTTCCTTGCTGCCATTATTCCAACCGACTTATCTGGATTGCACCTTTTTAAAAATTCTCCGGGGGAGGGAAAAAAAGCTATCGAGCGCTGTTAGCAATGTCTGTCTTCTGCCAAAATGCACATTCCCTTTGTGAAAATCTCATATCGTCTCGAGTGCGTGGATACCAGAGAGAAAGTGCCTCTCATCCTTCAAAATCATGAATGACCAGCTTCAGGAGCTCATCGACTACGATTCCCACAGCAGATGATCATCATATCGTACCCCAAATATCGTCCCTCGAATATTGCCTCTTGGCATTATCAATGGCGCTCAAAATCTCATTGATTACACATGCAAACTCACTCATTGAGATATTCGTATTATCTGTACACAACCAAGAGTATACGCTCATTCGCGAAAATACGATTAGAACTAATTGAATGCAGATCGCAGCGTTATCCGTGCCTCGGTGCAGTCCTCTCACGGCCATATTATACACAATTAGGAATCTATATACTCGTTAAGTTAATGCACTAATGCGTTCGTAAATTGGAGAGTGAAGCAGCGTATGTGTGGGTGCCCTATGTATTGGTGAACGACTCCTATCACAGATGTACATTGAATGATGTTGGTTAATGGAAAGTTTTCAACTTCTCAACAAAATTATAGTTTAGTTCTAAAAAGTTACATTTCACCAACAACTTTCATGAATTGATTCCTATCAATGAATAATCCCTGCAGATCTCATTCAACAAAAAATCTGTTGATTTACTGTTGATTACGAAAAACCTTGATAAAGTACAATATCTACGATTTTCTCTTTATTCCTAGGATTGTCAGTTTTCTCACGTTTTCTATCACCCCCAGAAGCTAACAAATCTATTATTTCAAGTGGGATGATGAACTCAGTCTGGCCTAATGGAATTCCACCCTAATGTATTAACCAATAACAACCTGTGTATGTAATATGGATAAATGGATAAGAAATTACGGTGTAACTTTGCGGTGAAGTTTTGTTGGGCTGCGATAGTCGATGGTATATACCCCTCTCTACAATATCCACCGATAAGAAGTTTTCATCCAGAGTTTCGGGAAGCTTTCCATCTCCAAGAGCTCAACCAACGTCTCACAACGCTACACCGTGAAAACATCAATCTTCCCTTGGATCCGTCAACGCCTTGAGCGTTATCCACAGCGATTAATACTCGATCGGAGCACTCATGCCTGTAGCAACACCACCACCTATTCCGATTCTCCCTCTCCTCGCTCTCTTCATCTATCTCACTCTCCTCAGTTCCTTCATTTCACACAGATTTCGACTATCCATTCCCCGATTCCATTGAAAAGGAACATTGTGCATGGGATGTGGGTTATCAGGGAAAAATAGGTGATGATTGATCGATGAATTTTTCCAGCGAGCCCTGGATTTGTCGGAATTTTGTCATTTTTGGATTGATTGAGGGTATTTAATTTCCCCCTGCTTTCTGATTTTTCCCTTTTGATTTCGCTCTTTGAAGCATGACAGTTTGACTAATTATGCGACAGTGAATTTCCAACTGTATTTTATTATATTGAAAAAGTTTCATGTCGTGATTAAATTTGAGAATTCACTGTCGAATGTTGTTTAACTCATTTTATAACATTCAGTTGCTGTTCGACAGAGTGCCAAGCTAGTGTAATTACCATTAATTAATTCTGTCAAGGTAGATAATATTTCCAAACTCCATAAATTCTTCATGCGTTTCCTTTCAAATAATTTGCATTCATGAATGATTCAGGATTGGAAGTTTGGCAGACTTATGCGATCAATACAATTTCAATGAATAAATCAAGGGGATAGGGCAGAGTTAAATAATGAAATGAAAAAAATGTGAAAAATTTTGACAATAATATTCTGTTTGGTTCTAGTTTAGCTGGCATATTTTAATTATTTTCGTAGAACTCAAACCCCCGAAATAGTTTCAATTTTCTCAGTGGCAACCACCAGACACGCCTTTGACTCTCACTCCTCTCGCCCACTGAGTAACCAACTAAGTTTTGATGAAACACATTTTCCATCCGCCACGAGACGGATGTTGAGAGCTTGGGAAACCCCTGCAACTCTGTTTCTTTTTCTCGAAACGTGGTAATAGAGGAAAGAAGAATTTCAATGCATTCAGCACAAACTCCCTTCTTTCTCGGTTCACCCCATTTCTCTCAGCCTCTGGTGTCCTTCTTCTACTCCCAATACACCGGGTACACCAGTACCACCCAACCACCGGTATAATCATAGTTTGGAACTTCATCGCTCTCTGGTCTTTCTGAACTCTGTGGATATTATGGCATGCATATTGCATCTGGTTTCACTTTGTTCAGCAATGAAACTGTCGACATTCTATGACAGAAATAGACGAGTGAACGGGGATCTCAGTTTGAGGAATATTCACATGGATTTTACATTTTTTCCTCATCTCACATTCCCCAATGGAAAACAAATATCCTTTATTTAAACTCCGACAAATTTTCAATTTTATTGTCCCCGCGAAGGGAATGTCCCTGGCAATGCAGTTGTTTTTAAAAAAATTTCAATGGAACTTTGTGGGAGTTTTCAATGGATTCCATCAAATGGAAAAAACTTCGAGTGAGCACAATTGCATACAGGAGAGGTATCGATAAAAATCACTATTCCATTTGAATTATTTTCAAGCCTTTCATCTGATGATGCGAGTTGTGATTTTTGGGGTTTATACACGAGATGAAAATCTCAGATCGAATTGGCATGTTCGTCAGAGGATATTATGTCTTGGTATTAATTATTCAAGAAATTTGAATGAGTCCTCAGGTCTTGTAGTCATACGACTAAGGGACAACTTTCAAAGTGTCATTAAAGTTGTAACGAATGCCTCAAGTACGAAACACGGATAAAGCTCTCAATGGGCTCCAGGGCGAGTGGAAACAACCCGCGAAGTGGTCAGACAACTCAACTTCCCCTGGTAACAGTTGGAATGTAGACACAGCCCTCGTCAATTTTTTAATCTAAATGCTCCCAGTGCTCTGTTTTACGGCTTTTTTGGCATGAAAAATATTATGTTTACGTCACTACGTGATAAAAATTAATGAATACCGTGGAAATTACTGTCGACAACGCATCTCACTTATGCACTGTACTGCAGTTACCATCAAAAACCTCTCTCCTGCTATTTTCACTCTAGTCCAACTCTGTCCAGTCATAACGAATCACCCGGGAATGTAAGTACTCGCACATTTTATTCAAACAAACAGGGAGAGGGATAAATGAAGAAAAATGAATTCAAACAGCAATGCGGATTTTACATATTTTTACCTGGACAGAATTACTCATGGTTGTGAGATAAAATTGTGAATCGCGGGTTATTTCCGGTGATGGAATGGTTATCAGATATGAAGGTTTATCGAGCACAGCGTGACGTGTTCGATAAGGCAACTAATACTAGAATCCATTTCATATCGCGGAAAAATAGGTGCGAGTGATGGAAAGGTCGAATTTTCCCCTTTTTTTTTTTCATTTTCGGTGAAAATTTCGGAATTCAGTGGAGTAGTGAGTGCACAGATCATGTCGTAATGCAAGGAGTATTGGGGAAAAATTGTTTTGTGTGCCAGTATGCTCTCCGGAGTTGTGGAAGTTAAATTTTGGATTAAATTGTGAGATGGCAACAGCCATATAAGACTTTACACACTCGTGTTGGTTCAAGTTGAAGTTTTAAAGTTGAAATTACGCTTTGAATGTGCAATTGTGAAGCGGGGTTAAACCAAGATTACAGGACTGGTCGGGGGAAGATAGTTGGGGGGCTGTGGGAGTACTGAAAGGTACATAGTTGAAATTTGGGGTGTCCCGGTGGGTTAAACTCCCAGAGTGTCTTCACGGAGTTTCTTATGCTAGTCCGGAGTTGGGTGTAATGGGAAATTTTTGGTGAGCATGAACGTGTAATGCTCGAGTGGAGAAGAAGCTGGATTCGTTCACGATCGGATAGGGTGATACAACAGAATGATTCCGCATCAGTCGACTTTCCATTTGTGGAATTTTTCAATCTCAAAGGCTGCGGTCTGGTAAAATTTTCTTACTGCGCTGAGGAATGTTGAAAATACCGGGCAAGTTTCTTAGGAGTCAAGAATTTCTAAATTGCTATGAAATTTCACCCCTCGATATTTCCAGGTTGCATCCGCTAAATTTGTAACATAGTTCAAAGTTCGATAATGAAGTGGACGGTTAAGGGGGAATGAATCATCGAATTATGAACTGGTGAAGAAACTCAGAAGTATTTTTCATTACTCTTGTCCCCTAAATGCCATCAGGTATTCATATTACAGCTGAATATGAGGGGAAACTGAATTATGTCATTGTGGTTGAAAAAAGTGAGGAAAAATCTCATAAAAATATCTCATTACCCTTCTGAAACATAAAACTCTCCGATAAAGCATCAAAAAAACATTGTACATCCCTCAAAACCGAAAAAAAGAAATCCATTTAATTATTAAAATGGATGCCAGAGGGTTATCTTCAACGAAGCATTCTGAAAAACCTGGAAAATGACAAAAATCCGAGGTAACCCATCTCTCCTCTCGTTTTTTACGAATCCCAAGTTATGCCTGTATGCATGCTTTTACCCATGTGACATGAAATATAACTTGAAGCGGTGTTGCACTAATGGACATTTTGAAAAGGATTCACGTTGGATATCGTCGCAATGAAAGGACCAGTGGTTATAAACTGTACGCCAAAAACTCACGACAAAGTTTTCGGTATGCAGTGCCAACCGGAAACCGAGCAAAATTGGGAACACTTTGGGTTTCTCAGAAGAAAGATGAGCATGCAGTTTGCGAGAGCTTGAGTATCTCGCTGATTGATCTCAACTATTTCACTACAAACCATATAAAATCATGCCCATTATGTACAGTAGTTAAAATTCATAAAAAACATAAAAATTCTAGTACCATTGCGGATGGTAATGGGCAGGAAAAAAATGGTATGCAAAATTTTTCTCGCATTTATGTGGAATTTTCACAACGCTATAAAATTTCCTGTTTCAACATTACAATTTTTAATATTACGAAATAGAACTCGCGAGAATAAACCACGGAAATGCTCCGCGGTTTCATTTTCGCTCAGCCTTATCTTGAAATTGATTTTGTATTGCTTCGATTGGGTATAAATCGAATTGATTGCGTGTTGCATTGAGAATCGTCAACCGTCTAGTGAATAAAATTTACTTTGTAACTTATCTCTCGTCTTTCTATTTGTTCTCCATGAAATATCACTCGGCTTGTACCGCATGACAGAATCTGGAGAAACCTGACAAAAAAAGAATGCAGATGGGCGGAGAAAAGGGAGACCTATCTACCGCGCATTCTTCATCCAAGAAGATGGAAATGGAGTGCATCACAGGAGCCACGAGAAAAGGAAAAAATAAAAACATCGAAACAGTCGCAAATCTCCGTTCCCATGGAAAAGACTATCTTCAGTTGAAATTTCAGTTTAAAGGAGATGATTCTCGAAATACCTCACCGAGTGTTATGCTCTCCATTCACAATTTCCCCTGAAAATTCATAGCGTTATATTTCCCCAGAGCTATTCAACAGTCATGAGTAATTTCAGATTTAATCTTTACGATGATGAATCGACAAAATTTTTACAATTCCTTGATTAACTACTTACAGCCTCGATTAATCACGGCGTGTACCTTCCAATTGATTAATATGCACATTCACTTTGAAATAATAATTCACCACTCTATCGTTATTCACTGGATGAGAACCAAATATCTCAATTGCACTCATGAAAAACAATCAATCATATGTTTGACACATTGAAATAGCCGATATGAAGAGGCTCTGTCATGGTTTTCAATATTTATGACTGAATTTTTCTGATGTATCGAGTTCCACAGCCACTCATTCAAAAAATTTATCGCCCAATGAGATTCAATGGATTTTTGGAAAACAGCAATTAGTTTTGTTTAATTTGAGGGGTACAACAATGCCGGAATCCTCGGAAATGTTCCGGTGAATGTAGTATTCGATGCAGAGTTGATTAATTGCCTTTGACACTCGCTCGACTATGAGAACTAATGATTGACTTCCTGTTTGATTATCGCTTAATTAAAGATTTAAAAAATCGAGAGCAATCGAGACTCTCTCATGTAATTTAATAGCTGATCGAATGGCAATGAATTTTTTGTTAGAAGATTTTTGGTACGTCTCCATGATATTTCACTCTGGAATTGTCAACGACTTTCACGCATCACCGGATGTATAACAACACGAAACCGGTACCGAGCTGTGCAGCAACATAACTCACACCTCGGTTTAACCGACCTGGTAACGTCCGGAGCCTGCGAAGCTCTCGAGGTCGACTACAGTGCGGGAATGGAAAATCTCCGTCGGCACCGGCGCACCGTACACTGAGATATTCCACTCGCGCACCGGCGCCCATTCGGTCGATCCTGCGGATTACACTTTAACGAGTCGAGAAAACTTATTTCGTCAAATTTTTTTCAAGAAACATTTTCATATTTTATAGTCGACCAAACGTGAAAATACCACAACACTTTTCCACCAGCTCATTTTTTTTTTATCACGTTTTATCTCCTCAATGAAAATAAATACGAAAAAACTATTGCTTAATACATGATGTTCCATCGTGTCTGCCATGAGGTATAAATTTTCATATGTTTCATTGCATTTCGCCCAGACATTTCAAAAAGATCAAAGGGAGAGAATCGAGGGAACTCGCACAGTAGATTCGCTTCATCCCCGAAATGAAACTTTTCAACGCAGATTTTCCAGAGCTTTGAGTCATTCAAAATTTCTCATTGAAAGGTAATATTACCTATCTGCTTGTGATCTTGTTGCAAGCTCGGGATATCGTGATTATACTTCCGGGGGACAAGCTTGAGGGATCCTTTACACGTGTGAGATAAAGATGACTCTGGAAAATTAAAAAAAAATTGTTATTAATGTCATACAGACGAGGAGTGTAATCCGGCCAGAAAAGTTGGAGTCTCTGATGCGAGAATCACCGGTGTGGATGCTGCGCAGGTCGCGGAAGAGGCGCGAAAAAGGAGGACAGAGAGTATCGATTCAGTGCTGCCAATGGTACCATAAGTTGCCCTAGGGATTTTCCCATTTTCACTGACTCATGCACACAGTGTTTCAGCCAACACGATTAATTACAGAAACTCACCCAACTCGTGACACACATCAAACAATGCGACGAAGGCCTAATCATAACGCGTAAAATTCCTCCCGGATTAACGAACAAACCGGAAGCTCTCTTCCAATGCTGCCAGCTAAAAAATCCCTAGACCAACGACCGATTAAGATATGTACTAACATATCCGGTTTGATCATACGAGGATTAAAATATTCCCCGAGAGATTAAAAAAAAAATTAGAGAGATTAAAAAAAAAAATTAGAGATTAAAAAAAAACCGGAAGCTGCTGTGAAACACTTCCCACCGGAACTGCTCGTCAAAATACGAGTGATTAAATCGAGTGATGAAATTTTTCTGGTGAAGAGAAAAATAAGGAACAAGATGATCTCCCTCAATCACTCATCCGAATAATCTGTGCAAATGGGAACTAGATGGACCCTCTCACGTTTCCAGGAACACATCCTAAACTGCCAAGTGATGTTTTGCCAAAGTCCTCTGCACGATTCACCGAATTGCCGTGTGTGTTGCGCGATGAGAGCGCAGCTGGTACGCCACAGATTTATCCGTTCTTCGTGAGGTTACCGGAGAATATCCCGGTATACCCAGGTGCCCAAGGGATTTCAATTACACGGAGGAGCCACAGCCAACTGATCTTACACCGTGGCATCATGTCACGCACTCTCGATACCAACTATTCATTACCAAAGTTACATGATTGCGATAGTGGAGGCGTTACCGTATAAGAGCGTCAGAATTTTAACAATCAAGCTGATATCACATTGGAAATTTTGAAAAACAATTCATTGCAGTGGAATGGAATTGAAAATTCACTGAATTAACAGCCACTGCCTCGGGCGTAAATTCAGAGCCCATGCATCAGTCCATTGAGGATTCAATCATCGTTGAAACCTTTGGTCACAACCCAACTGCAAACCACGACTCAAGCTAATTAAAGGACGTGTGATTATCGCTGACGGAATCTAGGGCTAAATCGAGGTGCATGAGAGGCAGGGGATTGAAACCACTGGGTCGAATCGAAAAGGGAACTAATTAAAGAGATCCAGCTAATATCCGTCGAGCGGATTGGAATTGCAAGAAGTAGTGGAAAATTTTAGCTGTAGATCGGGGCTTGGCTTGCTGCCAGAGTTATACAGGTGCAACCTCGGTGCAACACTGGCCCAAGTTCTACCTACATTTAAAATTGAATCAATGCACAAATACATTATTAATTCAAATCGAGTACTATCCGAAATTAAAGGAATCCTCGTAAGGTATTAGTCGAAATGATGAAGGGTGTATTCGAAAAATGGGAGGAGGCAGAGTAGAATGAATGGTACTTGCAGGTCCCTCCTCAGGGGGATGCTGAAGATGTTGAAGCCTCGACGATTACCCTTTCAGAAGCGTCATAACAGCGTGAAAAGGACGAAAGAATGGTACAGTAAATAGAGGTGGGGAGGTGGATAGGAAACGCAACAAGATCCTAGGTCACAATAATCCTCATGGGGAAGATGAATCATCCTGTCTGTCGTCGGTCCTGGTACGATGGGGCGTGCCTCACGTGTCTCGTCTTTTCCCCTCACATATTTTCATCTCTACCCCTCGTTTTCTCCTCCCTCACCTATCATTCTGTGGATATACTTTTAACCGCAGCCGTCATCGCTGAAACTTATAAGCTTCACCGAGCCACTGTATCCCGCAGAGTTTTTTGAAATGACGAGAATGAATGAAAGCTGCCTCCGAGAGGCCCAACCCCCTCTCGCCCCCTGCAAAATTCAATTTAGTCTCATAACCCAGAGTGAAAACTTGAACAACGTGACGGAAGTTAAACAGCCCCTGGTGTTGATGGTACAAAACTGTTTGAGGGGTAAAAATTGTCCCGGTAAAATATCCTCACTCTTACTTACCCCATTCCTCTTCCACCCTTTTTTTTTTTTACTCAATGCTGGGCTTCCCTTAACTCCGTGAATGGTGAACAGTTGGCTACGATGAAATAAGCAGTGATAAAATATTGCCCGAGATTTCATTATAGATAGAACACCAAAACTACCAGTTTATCTCATCTTTTTCAAGCAAAAAAAATATATATTAAATTTCAGGTTCCTGAGTCGTCACTCCATCTTCCATCCAATTGTAGCTTTCTCCACTTTTTGACCATTTGCCTTATTCTCGGGCTCACGTACTTCCTTCCTCCTGTTTTCGCATCCCTCATTCGCCAGTTGTTTTTATTGAATTCCTAAAAGACTAAAATTGCTCGGGGTTTATTCTACCGTGGGTCCATCCGCCAATTGAGATAATTACGTCCACTTACCATTGTTCACTTGAAGAATAATATTGATTGATTTACTCTGGTTAGAATAAATTGTTTTTTTGCCCTCTTCGTTATCGGTGAAATTTATTTTCATGTGGAAAATTCATTTTGTTGAAACATTAAAGGGCCGAGTGTTTCACTCGGATGAATATTTTCGGTACATGGCAGTGCATGTGAAGTGGAACGGACAACTCAGTATACGGAAATTGAGTTGTTAGCTAGGCTGTAACGGGACAACGGAATATAGTGCAGGTCCCGTGGGCATTTTAAAAAGCTGAGTGTCTCCCCAGGACATGTGTAGACATACGAAAAGGCAAAAGGCTATTTTATTTTCTACGATTGAAAATAAAAATTACAGCGAACCGGGGATTGATTTCAGAATCCTTTGTCACCAATTATTGGTCAGGTCAAACGAATGTGGAATTGTCATCCTGCTATTAGAAGCCCGTGGCTTACAAGTCCAGAGTTTCAAACGTTGGTACGACCGTTTGCGAACAATCGTGCGAGTGTTCTCGAAAAACGTAGAATTTCTGGGGATTCCTACCCCTTACTTGACTTAAACCCCTGATATGTTTGACGAGAACGCTTGATCGAAACTCCATCGCAAGTTGTGGCAACTGGAATTTGCATTGCAGAGATGCCCAGGAGAATGAGAGGTGGAAGCAAAGTGGAGGGAATTTTAGTGCAGTATTATATAGTTATCATCACAGGTTTAATGATAAAAAATTATTTCCTCTTTCATTGATATGAAAGTTGCCACGATAGAGGGATTTATCCTGAGCTTCATTGAAATTTAACGTCCTCTCTTCCCCAAAATCCCCCCAAAACGCTGAAAGCTTTATCCCCTAGTTTTCTTTCCACTTCCCATAACACTTCCTGAACAAAGAGAAAAGAGAATTCCCATACTTCCACAATTTTCTCACTCCCCGTAGTATCTCCCCGGTGAGTGGTAACTACAAACTGTGAGGAACGAGAATGGCACAGTAAACCTGGTTATAACCCCAAGCCGTACACCAGTCCCTTCATGTTTTCACACTAATTACTTAATGAATTTTTCTCATCAAAGAATCAGCAAACTCCCCGAAAATGTCAGTGCTCGAAGTGAAATTAATGAGAATAATTAAGCGTCATTCTTGATGTTTCTTTGAACTTGAGTTAAACGTAAAGACTGGAGGAGATTTAAATTTCTTTTTTCCCTGGGAAAGTTGAAGAGGTGAAGTGGGAGAGAGAGGGGGACTCATTTGAGCGCCAGAATTGCGGCGCCCCGTGGGGTATATGAAACACAAATGCCACATCTAATTAATCTCAGAGTTGCGTTACGAAAAGGTGCGAGAGAGAGTGACAACCTAGGGATGGGAGAGAATAGTCGGCCCTTGGTCCTATGGGCTGGTGACAATGTGCGCTAACTGTCAAATGCATGGCATTATTCCTCAGGTGTTCACAATACCCGGGGTAGGGCGAACGTTTCATCAGGCAACTGAATAACTGTTAATCCATGAGGTACCAATCACCTTGCGGTCTTCTCTGGAAAAATCTATACCCTCTCCGAGACAGAGTTAAAAAACAATGAGAATAAATGATCCACCAGGGAAAAACAAATGGAAATTAACGGTTAGATAAGTTGTTGTACGTGCTCTTGTACAAATGCCAGTTGTTCAGGTTCTTTCAACCACAAGCTCCAACGATTCAGCATTTCCTGGAGGGGTAATGGTAAAACGAGCCCACAAGGCCTGCTATTAGAAGGGGCAATGGGCTTCGAACGACCAACGAAATGTATACGAGAAACTGCAGAAGTGGAATCGACCGCAGTACCTATAGCATTTCCACATTGCTGTCTACTGGCAATTACTGGGGGGTACTTGTCCTTCTTTGAGGCCCGATAACTGGAGTTACTTTGATGGTTCTTCTGAATTAAAATGGTCTCGCTAATGATAACTTTGGTAATTATTGAATTAATCCCATTGAGGCGAGTTCATAGATTTGATTCAGACCGAGGGGAGTATTATTGGTGGGCAAGTCTCCAGCCCTTGAATCACAGGGGAAATGATAATTCAGAAAAAAAAATATATCCACGTAAGGACACCTCCACTCCAGTGGTCAGACCGAAAAGAATGAATCTCCATATTTCAGCGATGCAAATTCTTCCTACGATTGACTTTTGATTTGAAATTAGATTTACCCATCATTCCAACACTGACCCAGGATGGAAACGGAAGGCGAGAGAAAAAAATATGGGAAAAAATATCGCTATGACCAACGACGCAGTGAATTGTTCACATTTCACCTCAACTACTTCTCGTTAGAATCGAGAAGCTATCGAATATAAAATTTCGCTCAGAACAGCTTTGACATTCTGTTTTATTTTTCGTGATTTTTCCACTTTCGATCTACCACTCGCACATAACGATTTTTTTTTTACTTCATCTGGGGTACCAACCAACAAAAAAGCTTACAGCGTTAAGAGTTCGTCGAACGAGATGCTTGAAGCTTTTTTCCGAATGCCCACAGATACCCATATTTCAGAATTTTTATTTGCTCACCTTGTTGACGTTATAATAATGCGAGAACAAAAATCATCGTTATTTTTCCCCAGTGACCCATATATCTCGAATCGATTGAGTAAGACCTGGACTGTTTTATGGATCAAAGCAAAAGTGAAATCAACGGATTTTCCGTTCGCCAAAATAGGGGGAAAAAAAAAGCCTGTATTGCTCCCAGAATGGCAGTGAGGCGGGTGAAATTCTAGCCGTGGGAATATCAGTGTTTTCTCGTTCATTCCATAGGTTGAAAGCTATTCCCCTCTCTGGTGTAATTATCAGGGTTATCTGAAATGGCCAGGAATGACTATAAAAGAAACGACTGGTGAATTTTTGCACATTTTCAAATATCAGATTCTCATTTTCGTGGTATGCCATAAAACCCCGAAAATTTTACCTCCCTCCAATGATCTATCAAAACACGTTATCATATTTTTTATTAAAAATTAAAAATTTAATTGCAGTTATTCGGAAGCAGAAACAATTTCCTTTTAATAACTCTACAGAGTACTTATTTCTCATCTTGTTGGCTACAGACAAACAAAGTTACGAATGAAATATTTCACTTTTACCACTTCTTACATTACATTGAGTTTTCTCTCTTTCCTCCCCAAATTACACTCCCCTAATTCACATTTAATGAACGACCAGCATGTTCAGACGTGTTCAAAATAAATATCCAAAAACTAATTAACCAACCCTTCCAAAAATGTCAAACTTTTAATTCACCCGCAAAGTCATTATGCTCTCAAACACTCATTATGTACACACCTCCAACTAATATTTAGGCCCACATGGAAAACCTCCACACCGACGTAGAAAATACTTACACTGAAGATCGTATAAACGTCAGATAAAAAATATCCATTACAATTAATACTCGTCCGTTAAACACTATTGCGCGATTCACTTTTTATCCACTGGCTTTCGCTTAACAGTATTAGTATTAGAATCCGAATTTCCAGTACAGCTCGAAGATTCCACAGTGACAGACCCTTTTGTCAAAGTCGGAATAGACGATTTATTATCATTGTTCACTGGAATACAAACTTTACCGGGTGCTGCATTAACCCGTTGAACAATTTCCACCTTTTCCGGGTAAATCCCAGGATTCGTTTTGTCTGATGTACACTGTTCCTCTTTACGCCTGGAGAACGACGGTATTCTCGTGACTTTTGGCTTCTTCTTAATAGGTGGCTTCTCACTGGATTTACCAACATCCACCCCCTTCGTATCTCTCTCATTATTCGGTAAATGCTGCACTTCTGGGTAGGGAATAGCTGATACCTTGGGAATATTACGTTCGCGATTTCTTGAGACATTGGTTGTTGGTTTGATTATGATCTTCGGTTGCTTCATACTGCTCGACGGTGCGATAACGATCGTTGGATCTCGCGAATCATCCCGAGGACTCAATGGACCGTCAAAGGACTCCACAAAATACTGAGGCCCGTAGCATTCCTCATTTGACCTAGATATGTTATCTAAATACAATTCTTGTGACTGTGCTGCAATGTTTGGATATGGGCTTAGATTAAGCTGGGGTGGTGGCGGATTATGTCCAGGAATGTCTCTTCTTGGTGTTATTACTATTTTTGGTTCATTCAGTTGTGCTTGATGCGGTGGAGAATCGTCCGGATTTCCGTACTGCGCAAAGGGATTCGGCTCTTTCTGCTTTCTCATGGTTTTGTACCAATTTGGATTGCCGATACTGACGTCTGGTAATGACTTGTTTGCAATGCCCTTTGTCGCATTGTCGGGTTGTACGTACCAATGAGGATTGCCGATTGTCCGATCCAAATTATCGGCGGAACGACTGGCACTCGATGTGGAAAGTACTTCAGGGAATATAAACGTTTTGCCATGGACCGGGCACTTTGGACTCAGATTTATCTCCATGTATTCATCACGATGATTCGATAAGACTTCCTGAGCAGTCATTGCTACTCGTTCTATTGAGTCTATGATACTCGTGTCCGTCTGACTCTTTCCTATCGAGTCTTGTCTCTTCAGCAAAGGTCCCACGTGCAGATTAGTCGTAACCGGTTCGTCTTCCTCGGGGAGATCCAAACTCTTCGTTGTCCCGAAAATACGCGGAGGTGGCACTGGTGGATATCCACTTGCGCAGGAAGGATGCGGTCCCTGTCGATGGTCTTTTAGAGAAGTCCCGGAGGTTTTAGATGCATAGAGAAAATTAGGTGCGGGTAACGATCGCCTCTTCTCGATATCTGGCAGGACCTTCGGATAATTGCGACGTTTGATCGTCTTGAGTGCCTCCTCCGGGCTGATAACCTCCCGCTCGGTAGGCTCTTTACATGTTACATTAACGTCCTCATTAGGTACCCCAAAGGTCGTCATCTTTGGAGCTCGCCCATAGATATCCTCATCACTCGGTCTTTGCATTTCAGATCCATCGCACGTATCGTTCGATATCTCCTCTTCGGCAGTTTCCGGCTGGTTAAATCGAGGAAGTCGGCATTTTAATTTTGGATTTATTTTCGCGTATAAACTACTAGCACTTCCTGAATCCGATTCGTAGGTGCGTGAGAGTGTTGAGAATTTGGGTTTGATTGTTTTGAAAACAGTTTCCATGGGCAATGGATCACTTCTTGAATGGTGATGTTCTATCACAACGACTTGAGGTGTCATTTGAGGATCAGAATAGTTGTTATCGTAAGGATCGTCGAACGATTCCAAATTCTTGGCGAGCTCAATCGGTATCTGATTGAGAATTGATTCAGTCCTCGTCGCTGGGGTTGCATCGATTGCCACTGAAACTTTAGGCCCTTTGGTCTTCTTACAGCCTGGCCTAACAATCAAAGGGCTCTCATCGTATATCGGCTCTGGTTTTTTGTTCAATAACTCCTCTTCGAGTTTTCGCTGTTGTTCATCTTCAATTTCTTGTTGCCTTGTTATCTTGTCATTGTGCTCCTTCTGGAGAGTCTCTCGTGTCTTGCGTAAAAACCTTGGTGAGCATCTGAGGGATGCCAAATTAAAGACAATTCAATTGATTGCAACATGGACTGGATAATACCAACAATCGATTAGACATAACTACGTCAACATAACGGTGGTTAGTGCAAGCCACTAATGACAATATTAATCACATTATGGTTGTTTAATGATAATGGCTGAATGTGGGCCAGTGGTTAGGCAACAATATTAAATTTAATAGCACGGCAAATATTATTCAAGCTGAATAGAAATGATTAATGCGTAAATGAGGTTAACTGTAGCATTTATTAATCCAAGCTGTTAAATAAATTGTTTGTCGACCAGATTGTATCTCTCTGGCACTTGACAATATTAATAATCAAGGCGCGTGTAAATTTTCACAAGGATCGGGCAAATTTTATTCACCAATTTCATGAGAAAGTAATTGCAAAGCTTGACGGTACAAGTGCAAAGAGGGACAGAGTATTGAGTTTTCATCGTAGTTGTACGGCTGTTCGAGGAGGTAGTCGAGGTAATTGGATTACCGGGCCATCTTGGTCAACGACTGAGAGAGGAGTAAGGGTTGGGAGTCAGTTTGAAGATGCTGGGAGGTAGACGTACGAGAGTAAATCGTTAATACGAGAGCCCTTCAACAACGAATACGAGTCGCTCAATTAGACACACAGTCTCAAGTGAATTGCAGAAATGAAAGAAGGACCACATTCGAAGATTACTCAACAACAACTCAAGAATATCGTTGAAAAAAAAAAAATCCCCCATCACTCACCTGTGGACGATCTCCTGCTGGATCCACTCTTTAACTTTTATATGGGTATCGATCGTGGAGCTGGAATTTTGCCGCGAGAGTTTCGATCTCCGTCCAAAATTCGAGCTGTTGTCGTATGCTTTGTCATTCTTAATGACTTCGCTGATATCCGGTTTACTATCGCACTTTCTCCCCAATTCAGGGGGATTCTCCTGATGCTTATCTGGCTTTGCCCTCTTAACCCCATCATCGAGACCATTCAACCGCCTCTTGGAATTCTTAGAGGCTGCCTCTTTACTCTTCATACCCTGTCGTCTGTGATAAAGGAAGAAGAACGCCGTGATGTTTATTAAGAGAAATACAATGCCAAAACCAATGACCATCGTTATTGCTGATGAGCCTCTCAATGGGCTTTCATCATCGCTCGATGATTTATCTTGTTTGGAATTTCCGGGAGCGCTGGAGTGAGGAAACTTGTCCCGTGAATCATTCGCATCGTTCGTTGACCCGTACCTATCAAGATTGTTCGGTACGACAGTTGTATATTTCATATTGTAGCTATTGGGTGAGTCGTACGGGCTAACAATTGCGTACTTGCCAATGCCATCGGCACGATCCAGTATATCGGGTCGAGGGCCATGCGGCTTCAGTCGAAATACACTCGGCAGCTCAGTATTCCAAAACTCCATCTCGTTTGAACGATATTTACGGCCAACTTTCGGGGGGATTGCTAATTAACATAACATTCACATTTTATCATCGAGTTTGGCAGTACAAACTGAATAAGTCATTTGAGTTTTAAGTTGGCTTCTCAAGTATTTCATTCCCAATGGAGTATTGTAATCGATCAAAATTGTTTTTCATTTTTTTATTTATTATGGCGTGAGATTGTTCACCAAATTTACAATTTTTTCCGCTCCCCCTGCCCTTGTCAATGTGCATTATTATTTTAATTTGCGATACTCACTCAAATTCAAGTGTCTTCCACTCTCAACGTTATACTCTGGCCAATCAACTTGATATTGCCTCCATGCTTTTGGCCCATCCGTCATGTACCTCGTTCGTCTAGGTGCATTGGGATTGCTGTAAAATTCGTCAAACCAAAATTTTTCGTTTGAAATATTTTTCGTTATTTACCGGGAAGAAAAAAAAATTCGATTTGTATGCATGCCGCGTTATTCCCGCACAACCCGTGACCCACTAATCTCTCCCTGCACAGCCGCTTAACGAGATCCTTTAACGACTATTGCGCACAGTGGATACGTGCACAATCGATTTGTGCGCTAATTTCATTTTTTTTCCGACTTAATTTTCATTTTTATCTAGATACTTCAGATTAGTAACAACAGCATGCCGGAATTTACGAAAGTCATATTTCCTAGGAGATATTTTCAATCGATCTCGCAGTGGAGTATTTGACAGGTTTATTTTGATAATTGACGGAATTAAATTATTCCGGCATTTCATAAACATAATTTCTCCCATCAATTTTACCGGCAATGCATGAAAAAATGAAGTATCAGTTAAAAGAAAATCCACTCAGCTGAAATCACAGAATATTTAGCGATCGGTAATTAAAAAAGAATGCAGACAGAGTGTAACAACAATTGCGCGAGTTAAAATTTCTACCATTATGCAAAACGAGTCGTTCTCCATCAATTACATACACCGGTCGTATAATTGTATAAGCGCGAAAGGTAAAATGCGGGGGAGTTGAAAAAATACAAAAATCGAGGGAAAATGACAAAAAAGAATAAAATAGAAGGTTGAGTAATGAAATTCGAAGCAAAAACGTTTGCCATTCAAATTGAGGTATTACATATAACTCCGTGGAAAACAATCCAATCGGAAAGAGGTGCTAATTCCTGGCACTGTCTGAAAATGATGAAGCGTAGCCAATTTCCGTGCGGATGAGGTATATCCCCACTACCAATCGACAACTACCCCCCCGTCGTCTCTCGCGAAAAATATATAAAACGAAATGAGAAGGGAATTGTAATTTATAGGTACCGAGTAATCTGTTTCCATTGGGAAAATTAAAACGACCTATTCGTCGAAGCGTTAATTTACTCATGTCAGTCGTCAAATCAGCAATCATTAACTAAATTATTTTCAACAAATTTCATTGAACCGCGGTAAAGGGAATGAATGCATTTTCCAACCCGATGAATAAGTAAAACTCAGAGAAAAATTTGGAAAAATAAATTGAGAGAATAATAAAAAAATAATTTTCATTGTGCGTATAACGGAAAAGGTCGTTTAATTGTCATCTGCATGCATAAATAATTCTGGGGAATAGGGTATACTGTTTTTGCGTTTCACTGCTTCGTTTTGAATATCAACTATTGTCTGACGAGCTCAATTTACATTCATATTTCACCATTGTCACAAATTCGAATCGGTGAACGTATGGGGAAGAGCTTTTTCCGGTTCGTGGGAATGAATTTTTGATGAAGTTGGAGAGGAATAAGTGAATGTTTTAATAAATTGTGATAACGATGTCCAGTGGATTTTCAGGCTTTCGATTATTCAAAAAATGTTTTTTACCCGAGAATAATGGAAATTCATCTGCTGTTTTATGCAACGAGTGGCATGAAGGATTATCTTTTTTTCCATCATATTTTTATTTGTTTGGGTATAAATGTACGAAGTATGTCATAATAATTCTCCAACGTACGGTAGAACCATTCGATTCCACCAAGTGATCTCGCGTGAATTCTATCGTGCATGCACCAATGAAAAATTGCTTCAACCAATCACCAAGAAGCCTCGCAGGAGTATCATTGACAGGGACAATCTATCACAATTCCTTTATCGCTCACCTCACTCTTTATCCCTCTGTTTCAACGATTCCACTTTTCCCTCGATCATTGGTATTCCCCCCAGAGCATTACCCACATTTTTCTCGCAAATACTGTGGCTTTAAATTTCCGAATAAAACGCATAATTGATTGTAAATCAATAACTCACCCAGTATATGCAAAGTTACACCACCAGGTCATCATGGCCTCTGAGAGAAGTGATTCGCCGATGTTGTAACGACCACGTGGATGATACTTTTCACTCTCCAGAGGTACTCCAAGGATGTAAGGTAGCTCGTCTCCATGGACCGTATGCTCCTCACGATCCTGGAGCCACGAAAAAAAAAAGTCATTGAAAAATTGACACGATTTCAGCCTTATAGATGAATAGACGAATGAATGTAGGAATGCATGACTTGAGAACTGACCCCGGAATTGCTGGGCATAGCCCTGGGATGTGAGAAGACATACATGTAGCTCTTGGGATTGGCTTTGGCATGCAACTTCGCCATCATAACGAGTGGTGCAACAGTACCGCTATCAGACAGTGCATCGAGCACGATATCTCGATTGATCATGCGATAATTCTCAGAATATCCATCGAGGTCGCCGTTCCCGTAATGATCAAGAATTTTTGAGAGCACGAGGTCCTGCTCAACCTCGTACGTTGCCTTCAACAGAAAACAAAGAAAATATTCACTCTCTCGAGATGTTTCTTCTATATTTAATCTAATATTTACCCTTGCGTGTTCCCGCAGCACATCATCCCGCTCACTGTCAGACATTCCTTGCAGCATGGCAACCGGTGATAAAATGTGAAACTTCTCCGATTCCGTAACGCCGTACATCAAGTCAAACCTGTCGATATCGATCGCCGAACATCATGTAGAATAAAGAGAAATATTGCGTGCGACTTAGAGTACGGCGATAATAAAAAAATTGAATAGCATGGGGTAAAATTTTATTCACCGACCTGCCAAATAGCTGAGTATTTTCCATCAACCTCAGAGGCTTCTTCGGTATTACGGCATTATCGATCAGTGGAGCAAAAGCTGGTACATATTTTGGTTTATGAATTTTCACGTTCAATAGAGAGTCAGTGTCGCGATTTCTGAGGCATGCTGCAAGATCAGTGTCACTAATTACCGGACAATTTAACGCATGCGCCACCTGAAAGCCAAATTAAATAATGGCATTATTGAAATAAATGAGGAGTTGATGTTCCCCCGTGCAATTTCATCTCCGTAAATTCAATAATTGTGAGGTACGGTTGATTCAATCCCCTGGCAACCGCAGGTTTGCCACCGGGAAATTTGAAAATTCAACTCCCTCGAGGATTGACTTCATTTCAGGAGTTTTCTACCCTTTGAATTAAATAAATACAGGAGCGTTCACTGGGTAATTGAGTTTGTCGATGTATATTTTGTGGTGGTGTACCTGTTTGGTTATCTGGAGCGGTGCTTGACCAATAGCATCAGCACTGAGGGCGGAGCCAGACATGAGTATAGCTCTTTTAAATAATCCTTGAAAAAAAAAAGAAGTTATTCCATCAATTGGGGTGGGGCTGTGAGCGTATTGTGCAATCCGCAACAGAAACAATAACGCGAATTCATTTGCTTTGATGCTATTGCATTCACAAACATTGGATCCCGTAAAAAGAAGGGATTAGGTTGAATTTCACCGCGGAATGGAGCGTCACAGAGGGATCGAGGGGTTAGAATTATTTCACGGAATGCAATCACCCGATTGACGACATGCAGGGACGGGGAAGGGCTATATCTGCCGTGGTCAGTTAATACGTCCAATTAATTCCGCAATTATCTTCACCGTTTGGAGGTGGAAAGCCAGCCTATCCTCTCGTTATTGAATCACCGGGGTTAATTCACCGCGGCATACGCCCTCTCGCCCGCCTCTCCAGTTCAATTTGCTGAAGGGTTTCGAATACACATGAGTGTCCGTCAAAGTCGTTCAATTTCAAATCGATTAAATCGGGTATTCGATGGCAAAAAAGGTCCTGGTGTTAGAGAAGGATTTTTGAGGATTTTCTTTTCTGACCACCGAGTGCTACGTGAGAAATGACTGGACTCACCTCCTTCCTCTTTCTTCTGGTTGGTAGCCACTGGACTTATCAGAAGTAAATTAACGAGAGTTGCTCCAGTTCCGTGACCCATCAGGGTAACACTGTCTGGATCACCTCCGAATTTGGCAATATTTTCTCTTAACCACACGAGTGCGGCAATGTGGTCCATCAGACCGAAATTGCTTGTTGTTTCGTCGCTGGTCCCTGGCCGCAGAAAGCCTGAGCAAATTCAATATATCGTGTGATTAATAAAATTACTATTAAAATCGCCTTACACTTTTCCAAGGTAACCACAACTTTTATGCCATCCAACGCATTCACTCTCAGTTAATCGCAACGGGGGTTGGAAAATCCGCAGACCGATTATCGGTCGTATAACCGACGTTTCAGCTTTATTAACAAGTTTTCGAGTTCATTAAAATTTTAATCCCCAAAATTGTTTCCAAACTCATTTGCCGTGCGGTCCAACACTTCGAGGGGCTGGTGCAGGAGCATTTTCACGAGCATATTTTCATCCTGAAAATGCTTGACGATGCATAAGGTAGAGAGGGATGGGATGGAATTGTGCTGGAAACTTTAGTCGGGCTCCTAGTAGAGTCCGTGTCCGTCTCCCGGTGGTCGTCCTGGGCCAAGTACTAAGCGCTTCCCCAGCACTTTAACTTAATTTATGATTATGGTTTTCGTGGGTATTTTATTTTCAGTCTATTTTTTTTTTCAACAGATATATGCCACCACCACAAGTACCTGAGGAGGAAGAGGATGGGCCCTCGTCTGACGGTTATGGTGCACCAGGATATTACATTTTGACCGCAGACTGTCTAAAACCATTTATGGGAAAACTTGCTGGGTTTGAGGACAAGCGACTTTACGGTAAAATTCATATAATTGAGGATTTGTAAATTTAGTCTGAAATTTTTATAAAATCCTGTGGATAATTTGACGGTGGAGGTATGCCATGAAAATTATTTTGCAAATATTAGCGAAAAATCTTGAATATTTCTGAACTAATTCCCAGGATTATCACCACGTTTTTGTAACAGTGAATAAATTATTCTTTTCTCACGTAAAATCTTCTGCCAGACACTCAACTTGACTCATTACCGAACTAATTAAACTTCTCAATTATCCCTAACCCATTTACCATCCGTAGTATTGAAAAAAATTCCCTCAACTCTGAGAATTTATGCATTTCCACACCGGTCGTAACTTATGAAACTAGCGCCGTGTGGTGTGGAAGATTTTTCATCGTAACGGTAAAAAAAAAAAAGATTCACCCACCCACCGAATTCACGCTCCGATTCCGAAGGAACTTGTATACATTGAAAAGGTGGTATAAAAGGACAGAGTAAGGATTAAAAATGAGGGTGAAAGAAAAAAAATGATATGGAATTCATGTGTGTGTGTGTGTGGTGCTCGAAACGACACCACTGAATTACAATATATAATCGTACCTCCAGCGAAATTGCATGGAACATACATTCACCTACTCACTGGGTGGTACAAGTCGAGGCTGGCGCCGACAATATATCCGTTCTGCTTCCATTATTAAACACATTATGTAGGTTATTGTAATTTATGCTGTGGCAAGAGCCGGGACTCATTTCGATACTAATAATGTCATCGATTTCTCGTATAAATTGAGGATAAAGCCGGCTGATGTTTAAAAATACAGAGGGGATTGCCAGCGTATTCACATTTTTTTTCTTCTTGTGAAAATCTGTCTAAATCCTGCACATTTCGTTTAAATCAATTAATCACGGAATAAAGTACGTAATGGTCGTATGACTTTTTGATGATTAAACTCACCTAAAATTCCAAGCCGAAAATTCAGAGTGACAAATACGATATTGCCATACGACGACAGCAAAGTGCCGTCGTAGAAATTTCCACTGTTCCATTCATAGCTCTCACCGTGAATAAAAACCATCACTGGATACCTCCGAGGATTTGATTGACCTGGAACAAAAAAAAAAGGGCCTCCAATTGGAGATTTATTGCGAAAATGTTTGGACTGAAACAGTGGAATGCGGAGTACTATGATGAATGAATCCTTCTGGCGAATTGAGAGATGAGCGAGTTGGCTCCCCCGAGAGTTTTTATTTTATTTACGTCAATTCCAACGAGGTGAGGATTGTAAAGGCTTTTTTTTCAACACCCAAACTGGGGCTTTCAAAACATTTTCCAATTTGCATTAGTGAATATTCAGCCCGAGTACGGGGGGAAAAATGGGCCTTTGAAAATGATTTTAGCTATTGAGAATTCAATTTTGCCGGTTAAAAATGAATTGTCTAGTACACCGTGGCTCAAAGCAGAAGCTTTTTCGAGTGGAAAATCAAATTTTCCTCTTTTTCATCTATACTGAAAAATCAACAGTGACTTTATCACACAACGACTGAATATCTCTGAAAAATGAAATTCATAATGACCGAAGAGTTTATAATTTTCTTCAAACTCATCGATCAAAATCCTCCAACACGATAACCCATACCATTCAACTTTTCAAATTACCTCGTTACACCGGATAATACAAACGAAACAAGTTTATCTCAAAATTTAATTACCCCCATTCCCCCAATTACGAGGAGCCCTCTTCCATCGAGTCTCCGTCGGTGCACTCCACGCCTTTGTTTATCGTTTATTATCGGATCGTATTTCGTAATCGAGAGCTGAAGAAAACGTCGATATAATACCCGACAGTAAATAATGATGCGAAGGGGTTCGTTATATACGGGGGATAAAAAACGATTGGGGACTCAGCCATTGGAGCAAATTATATTCCCCTCCCGATGAATTCGCTAAACCAATGGAATTCATTCCGGATAGGGCAGACGGAATTGATAATACCCCTGGTATCTCCCTGTAAAACTCGTCACTGTTTAAATTATAAATTGAATCCCCGTTTTTTCTGGATGCGTTGGAGGGATTTTTTCCAGAATACGTCGTAAATCACGAGTAGACATGAAGCTGGCACTCAGCCGCTGGTTCCGCCAAGCCTTGTCGTTATTCAGTGGTACGAGTCAAAGTTGGATAAAAAGTATTTTCGCGTAAATAAATCCGTAATGTGAATTCCGTCGTAATTGCTTTGACGAATGCACGCCAATTCAAATGGGCGATGTTGATAAAATTGTTTTGCGAATAACGAGAAAGAGCATGGAATTCATTTTTATTTGGTCCAGACATTTTTTTTTTTCGCGAATATTTTTTTCCGCTTGAATAATTGAGTTTAATCAATTAATTTCGGAGCGCTTACTTGTTCGGGGTATGTGAATCGTGGATTCAATACTCTGAGGTGAATTTTTGAGAAATTTAGCTGGAGTTTTGGATGGAAGCGGCGCCGGGTCTGTCGGATATGTTGAGTTCTGCTTATCGCAGATTCTGAGGGTCTCAAAGAGGACAGGCATCTGCCATCTCACGGAGGGTGCAAGAATTCAGAGAACCCCCAGAGGTCCAGAGGATTTCCGGCAGATGGCGCGAGGAGGCGGTCAAGTTCAACCCCCGGACGTAGAAAAAAAAACACATATTTTTTATATTCAAACATTTCAATCTTCTTATAGAAATATTCGCTAATACATTATTCAACGTATCGGGCGAATTGATTTAAATATCGGAATATTTATGCGGATGAATGTAAATAGATCGTCTTCATTTCAGAAATCTGACGGTCACTCTCGCGAGATCGATACACATTATCACTTAATACTGCAATTGAAGTTAACGAAACTTGCAAAGAGTCCCTGAGAAGTTGCTCCTGCGAGTACTCGGAGCAAATTACAATATTCCCTCGAGTGTTTCAATTGTCACTGCCAATTAGAAAGTACATTCGACTGGACTTCCCTCTCTCCCTCGTTCTCAACGCCCTTAAAACTTTTCCCTAATTCAACGTGCTTCCAAGAGTATTCCGATAATTAACCAGTAGTCGGAATGTCATTCCGTACTTGGGCCACCCCTCCAGGACGAATGAGATCACAGCCAAGACCGAGAATCTCCAGAATTTTTTACCACCCAAATCCCACCCACCACCCTGAAATTCCACATCGAAGGGAATACGACACCTACCGAAAAATGTCGATTCAATTACGGAATAGTTGAATCCGAAAGCGTGGAAAAAGAGTCGAGAAATCGAATTGAGGAAGCGCTGAACACAAGTGAGAAAAGCGGATACACAATGAAGGGTGAGGAGGGGGGACGAAAATGAAAGGGAATAGGAAGAGGACAAATAGATTAAAGCACCGACCTCGTTTCCATCGGCAAAGCATCCGTGGACGTTTTAGAAAAGGGGCAAAAAAAAAAAGAAATTCAGGGAAAAAAGGAAATACAGGGGGAGGGAATCACGAAGGAGTGAAAATGACGTTTGATCGCTTCCCTTTTCCTCTGTCACACCAACCCATACTTTTTCTGTTGTCGTTTTCCCCTGTAGGTACGTGTGCTGCGTTCAATCTGTTGTTTTTTTTTTCCTATTCGTTTTTTTTTTCCCGGAAAGCGCAGAGAATTTCTCTGGAGTGACAGGAGTAATCGATATCGAGATGAAGTGCGAAGGAATGCGATTAATGAAGTGATCGGGGCAATTTTGCAAATTAATGGAGGCGCGATGGTCAATTTTGTGCGGGAAGTGACGGGAGAATAAAAATTTCGTTGGGTAATTGAAGGGGAATTGAAGGTATTTTTAGCGAGAAATTTAAATGCATTGCACGTGTCTGACTTACCCCCCCCGTCATCAGGAGTAAGGGTCGCAGTCCAGGCAGACGCGTTTTCCATTTCGCTGTTCCCAGCTAGTTTTAGCTTCGTTCACGAGGGGTTTCTGACATATTTATGCAAGCTGCGATAACCGGAATGTCTCCCCCTCTTCTCTTTTTTTTTAATGGAATGTACGGCTTAAAAGCTCCACGGGAACAACTGGTTCTTGTGAAAACTTAGCGAGTTGTAAGTTATATCGAAAAATATACCCCGATCTTCGTTTGCTATTTTTCATAATCCAATTTTTCGGTTTTATTTCCGAATTCTTGGAGTTGTGGAACGGATTTCATGACGCGAAAACAATGTGACCTGCGGGAAGTTCGAAAAGTTTGAAAAACACATTTGTATTTGTTTGGAGTTTTGGAATGCGGAGAGTGAATGAAAGTGAGGAATTTTCACTTTAAGATTATAAAAGTTCGGCATTTTTATGGAGTTATATTTTTAGTTTTGAATCGTATCAACTTATAT